>NW_010356865.1:92144-97699 GCF_000414095.1 Morus notabilis | reverse complement strand
CAAGAATGGATCGACGAATTTAATAGATTAACTTTTAATTTTCAAGATGATCCTTCTGCTTCATCTTGATAATTTCTTTGTAAATATTTATTTACTTTGTAATTTCTAATTTGTATAGTGTTTATTATAATCTTATATAGACTTTGTAAGTTCATCGAATTTGTAATTCGTCCCACAATGATTGCACTTTTTTTCCTTACCAAGTTTTTATCCCAATTGGGTTTTTCTTGGTAAGGTTTTTAATGAGGCAATCATGAATTACAAATTTAAAAATCAATGAAGAAGTAATTTTTTTTATATAGTTCATTCGTGTTGTGTGTTCATTTCATATTTCAAATTGTAATATACACAATTACACATTGTAATTATACAAATACTTATTTCAACAACATAAAAATATAATATAAAAAAAAAAAATTCGGGCAGCCGGTCGGGCATCGGGCAGCCCGACCGGGCACGGGCAGGCTTCCTCTGTCCGAAGCCCGTCCATGGGAATTTTCAGGTCGGGTCGGGCAGCCCGAATTTTCGGGCAGGTCGGGTTCGGTCATCGGGCAAAAATTCGGATTTTTCGGTAGTCACAGACGGCCTGTCCAAAGTTTCAGCACTGTTTACAACCAACTCTCCCCGACAATGTGTTTGTTTTATTTATACTTCTGGTGAAATTGTTCTATTGTACTTTCATCATATAGTTTTACTCAGAATGATGGATTTGAATAATAATGTCTTTTTTTTTATTATTGGTTTTGTAATGATTCGTTTCTTGTATTGAAAAGAATACTTCTAGTTAAAGTCTTGTATGTCATGTTTTTCTTTTAAAAAAAAAAAAAAAAAAAAAAAAAAAACAATTTTTTTTTTTTTTTTTTTTTTTAAAAAAAAAAAAAAAAAAAAAAAAAAAAAAAACAACAACGCTTCTCAATCATATAAACTAATAAAATGTTTTTTTTTTTCTCCAGAAGTATAAATAAACTAATAAATATGTGTAGATAGGGAAAAAAATCTTTGAATATAACATGTTTTTAAATATTTTTCAAGTTCTGTATTAGTTTAAAATTTCATCATAATTTATCCTCTTGAAATAAATTCCTAGCTTTTCTTTGGTCCCGAGTCTCGTCTTTTCTCTTTCTTGTTGTCTGTCTTTTAGCAGAACAAAGAGAAATATGTAAACCCAAAGAAGGTCCAATTAAGCTGTGAATCAATATATATATATATATATATATATATGCTTTGATCAATATCTAAATTCTAATGTCATTATAAACTCTTTCAAAGTAACCAAATGCTTCAACTAGTGGCCCATTTGATCTCATCATTGATTCCATCCCAATGCATTTGATCTCATCATTGATTCCATCCCAATGCATTTGATCTCAGCATTGATTCCATCCCATAATCGCCATACCATCTAAAAAAGCACAAGAATTTCTGCGTAAAACCCTGTCCGTCATATAATTATGCAATTATGCACTGGCAAAGAACAACATGATTGATAACCTAAACCAACCAAGATCTTACAACGACGGTGTTTGTTCCACCTATTAACGTATCCTTTTTCAATTTCTGCCTAAAATGCTTACAGTGGCGGACTATGTTCTTTTTTCTTTTTTTTTAAACAGTGGGCAACTAACCGTAACTATTCTTAAGATGTGACCATAGAGGCCCTCACACGCCAAACAATTATATGTATTAAGTCATAATTATTTACGTCAGGAGAGATAAAGTGTGCCACCCCTTAGTGACTATAAATTCCCTCAAAGACTTTAATTTAAGACCTCTCATCTACCAAATTACATGAGAATAAGCGCGAACAATTTACCACCCTAATGGTATTTTTCATAAACAATTTACTGCTTTACCACAAACTCCTGTAATTTTTTTGGTGAAAAAAATAAACAAAGGTGTGGACACAAGAACTTTAAAGGCTTTGTCCCCAACAGGACCCGGCAGAGTAATGATTTTTGCCGAACCTTTTAGTGGAAGCTAGCTCTCCCATGGCCTCCAAAGTCAATCAAGAATAAAGCAGCCTCAACAGGATTAAAAAAGAAACAAATTAAAGAAAAAGTCCCCTTCCCACTGCGTAAGAATCCAATACCTTTTACCCCACTATTAGTGGTTTATATATGTATGTTTTCTGTTTCACTTGGAGCTAAAAGAAAATTTAGCTAGGAACTCTCTTCTCTCAGCTCACCTTGCTCTCAAGAACTTCATTCTCATATAACTTTTCAAGATTAAGCTATCCTTCTCCGTTCATCTATGGCCAACGTAAGTAAAAGCCACAGCACTATACTACCGCTTACTCTAGTACCTTTTTTTTTTTCTTTTTTTCTTTTTTGGGTGGACGGGTAGTAATATTATTTTCTGGTATGGAGAATTTAAACTCTTTATGACATTTTTTTTTTCTTGATTTTTAGGTGGTCGAGTTGAAGGTGTCTCTGCATTGTGCCGAATGCATCAAGAAGATCTTGAAGGCTATCAAGAAAATCGAAGGTAGTTTTGAATCTTGTTAAAATTGCTTTACAGTCACCAAAAATCTAGAATTCTCTCCATTTGCTTCATATGGGGTAATCTTGTGGGGGCAGATATTGAGACATACAATGTCGATACAAAGCTCAACAAGGTCATTGTAACAGGCAATGTTACAACAGAAGAGGTAATTAGAGTGCTTCAGAAGATTGGGAAGTCAGCAAGCACTTGGGAATCAGAGGAAATAAGTGCTTGAATATTGACCATAATTTAAATCAAAGTTATAGTACGCTGGACCGAATAATACTCATCATACGAACGGTGTTATATTAGCGCCGGATCAAACACTGTCGGGCTCTCAGTCTCAGTTGCTAATAAGAGAGGAAGTAGGTTAATGAAGATCCAAGTTTTATCATTTACTAGAGGGTATGTATGACAATGACTTCCTTTTTCAACTTTGAGGAATTTATTATTTATATATTTAATATCCGTTCGAATTTTACACAATCCTGTATTCATGTAAAACAAGTTTAATATTCTAGTTATTTTTACTTCTTTTTTTATTTCTGATGAAAATTTTTGTTATTTTACTTGGTTTTTGAACCACCTCATCGCCATATAAAGGTGAAAAAAATGATAATTTGTCTGCGAATTTCACCTCGTAGCCGTGAAGACCTTGGCTCGAATCCCAGCAGCAACACACGGTAGTTATAATTTTCTTTTCAGCAAAAAAAGGAAGAAAAAATTAAAAGATAGCGATGAACTCCTTGGATTTCAAATTTATTTATCTTCTTTTTTCTGGTGAATTTTCTATTTGCACCAAATAAAAGAAACAAGGTTACGATCCTACGACATTGGAGTCACTGCACTGTACAAAAAAAGATTTACACGAAAAAAAAAAGAAAAAAAACTCAAAGCATATTGAAGATTAAGGATATGTGGTTAAGCTTTTTAGGCAACTAGGAAACTCGCAACGAACGAACTCACTGAGTACGGATCGACCGACTCGACAGATCGACCGACTCGACAGATCGACCGACTCGACAGATCTACCTCGGCTGCTGAATCGTCCGCGGACTCGGTTTCACCTTCACGATCTTCGGAACCTTCTCGATGTATCTCGGAGCTTCCGCCAAAGCGCGGCCTTTCCTCCATTTCAGAGCTCCCAAGCGAACCAATTTCTTGGAGTAATCTCTCTCTCCTTCTTCCTCTGAAAACAAAACCAAAAAGGAAATGAGAAACGTTAACAAAACCGTCGAGTTGACTCGGATCAGGATCGGAGGTTTCCGATATCCTTCTTACCGGTTTTCATGGAGGAAACATCGTCGTCAAAGAACGAATCGACGTCCAGGAGGGCAAGATCGTAAATATCGAAAAAGGAAGGGTCGGTTTGGGGATCGCAGTAGCGCTCCTGGAGCCAGTAGTCGCGGAACCAAGGGGAGGACTGGACCAAGGCCCACCACTCGTCGGAGAAATCCTCCACCGTCCGATACGCCAGCGGCACGAACATCGGAGCGTTCGGATTCAGAGTCGACGACGACGAAGATGATCTCCCCGAAATTACGTCCATTGCCATTCCTTCAAAATTCTTTCACTATTCAATGAACCAAAAATAAAAAAAATAAAAAAATTGCAACAAAAAAACGAGAGAGGAATATGAGCGAACCAGAAGTTTAAGACGAAGAACAGTAGTAGGTAAAAGAGGATAAGGTTAGGAAATATCTTGAGAGTAGTTCGATATATTATATACAGTAGAGAAGTTGAAAATAGGCCTCGCATTGGCCTTTATTACGATAATGCCACTAACGATTCAAGAAGTGAGGAAAGGGTGTGATACTGTACAAATCAAATAGCGACAAAGAGAAAAAAAGTAAGTAGGTCTCGTTTTACGAATTTAAATTTAAATATGATATTTTTTTTTTGAGAGTTTTTAATTGTAATAAAAAAATTAAATGTAATATGATTTAAAAGATTTTAATTATAAAAATTAAAAATTAAAAATTTGAATAGATAAAATAGAAGAGGCTAAATTAACAAAATATTAGCCGTTGGATTTGGTAAAAAACTAGGGAGGTGATTGTTTTGTACTTGAAAAGCAGATGCACCTGGTTTTGCCCATAGGATTGAGTTTATAATTGGATTGAATATTGTCCTTATATGATACACTTTTTTCTTTTTTCTACGTCATCATGGAGTTAAATCAGTAGTGACTGCCATGTTTTGGGTGTTTTTTATGGTGGGCCCAGTCCTCATCCCTAAGAACGAGACACGCTCTCACGCGTCGTTGTTCTTATCCGTTACACTTAAAATTTATTTTTCTTTAATACTTTCGTGAGTAATTTGGATAGAGGTGTCAAATGGGCCGGGCCGTCCATAGACGGTCCGGTTCAACTCGTAATAGTGTTTGATTTGGTATGGTCTGGTTCGTTATTGTTGCGGGCTGTGTCGACACGACACGTGTAATGGATTAGAGTTGGGCCTCAACTTCTCAGTCTGCGGCCTAAACATGACCCAAGCACGTGGAGGCCCGCGGCACGGCCCTTATTCGGCCTAGCCCAAGCCCTGATTCGGCCCGGCCCAAGCCCGCAAAATGGCCCACGAAGAAGCCCATTTCATTTGGTCCAGTGGGCCCTTTGCGGACCCAACGGAAAAAAATTGAATTTTAACCCAAAAATCCCCTATAAATACCCCTTAATTCCATCATAAATCACACACAACAATTCACTCTCATCTTCTCATCTCACTCTCATTCTATCTCTCAACTTGTCTCTTTGATTTTGATTCTAAGCTTTTTTCTCGTGTTCATTCATTTTCTAGCTCTTTTATTTACAAAGTTCAATCAAGTTCTATCAATTTCCAGAAAATTGCCTCACCAAATTTCCCTAATTTCACTGCTCTTCCTGAGCTTGGTGAGGAGACATTTTTTGAGGAAGAAATTATGCCTTCCAACCCCACCCCCACTGAACTAGAAAATGCTCCGGTGATAATGCTTCAGTATACAACGAAGAAGCTGGAGAACACAGCAGAGGAAAAAGACCGGCGAACTTCTCCGGCATGGTAGAATTTCACCGAGGATCCCCGCCAAATCCAAAAAC
>NW_010356865.1:91229-91905 GCF_000414095.1 Morus notabilis | reverse complement strand
TGAACCAGAAAATGCTCCGGTGGATAATGCTTCAGTATACAACGAAGAAGCTGGAGAACGCAATAGAGGAAAAAGACCGCGAACTTCTCCGGCATGGCAGCATTTCACCGAGGAGTCCCGACCAAATCCAAAAACAGGTGAGATGGAAATTCGTGCGGTATGTAAATATTGTAAAAAGCACTTTTCTAATAAAAATGGTGGGGGTACTGGTCATCTGGATAGAAATTGGAAAATATGTCTACCGTTGCACCAAGCTGGGAGTGTGGACTCCCGCTAACAAACACTATCACTCACATCACATGGGTTACAAAATTTTACATACGATGCACAACGTGCTCGTGAGGCACTAACTAAATTTCTAGCTAGTGCCGAATTGCCTCTTTCTTTTGCAAATGATGCCTCCTTCGAAGAATTCATCCAGATAGCCTTTTGCCCACAATTTAAACACGTAAGTAGAAACACAACTCGTTCTGATTGCATGAAAGTTTTTTATGCAATGAGACAATCTCTTGTTGATAATTTTAGGACTTTTAATGCTACCGTGTCTTGCACTTCTGATCTGTGGGAGGGGTGTAATAAAACTGGATATTTATGTGTCACAGCGCACTACGTTGATGACGATTGGGTTTTACAAAAAAAAATAATTAGTTTTCGTTTATGTCCATATCCTCATAAC
>NW_010356865.1:36963-91203 GCF_000414095.1 Morus notabilis | reverse complement strand
CTATTTTTAATACAATAATGGAAATTTTTGGGTTTTATGGGATAGAAGATAAAGTTTTAACAATTACTTTTGATAATGCGTCAGCTAATACAGCTGCAATTAATCTGTTTAAACGTAGTTTGAAACCGGCATTTGGAGGGAAAATCTTTCATCAACGGTGTGCATGTCACATAATTAATTTAGTAGTTCAGGCAGGAATTGAACATATCTCTGCTAATCTTACAAATATTAGAGAATCATTATCCTTCATATCTAGTTCTGGAGCTCGGCTCCAAGAATTCAAACAATATTGCAGGAACAGCCTGATGCGCCCAAGAAAGTTTCCAACTGACGTGAGACATAGATGGAATTCAACATATTTAATGTTGAAGGCAGCACTCCCATATTCACAGCTTATCACGACATACGTAAACAGTAAGAACGATCAAATTTTAATTCTCGATCCTGATTGACAGATTGCTGAGTATTTTTTTAAATTTCTAGAAGTTTTTTACAATGCTACTGAATTACTTTCTGGAGTTTATTATCCTACTGCACATTTAGCTTTACATCAACTATTTAATATTCAAAAACATTTTCTTATTATAGGGCTACACAACTTTTTGGAAATATAGTTAACTTAATGGAAAATAAATTTAAAAGTTATTGGTCAGGTTGTCCTATGTTATATGCATTGGCAACTATTTTAGATCCTAGGTGCGGAGTAGATGGAACTAAATAATTGATGACTGCTATCGTAGAGAATTTAGAAATAGATATGCAACTAAGTATTACTGACGCTAAGAAAATGTTAGAAAAAGTTTTTAGTTTGTAGACAAACTAGACATCTTACAGTGGTGGAAGAGCAAGACAAATCGTTTTCCAACACTGTCCATAATAGCTCGTGACATTCTGACAACTCCAGTGTCAACGGTAGCATCGAAGCAAGCTTTTAGCGTAAGCAACCGAATTCTTGACGAGAAGAGAAGCAGAATGCATCCAGATATCTTGGAGGGACTAATGTGCGTTAAAGACTGGGAAGATGCCAGAAGACGAAAACAACAATACACAGATGATTCGATGCAAGAATATTTTTCTAACTTAGAAATAACAGAATCTTCTAGAAGCACTTAGGTTTGTAATTTACTATTCCTAGCTACTGCACTCTTTTTTCCTTCGCTAAGGTTTTGTCCCGATCTCCCCAGGGGTTTTACTTAGCAAGGTTTTTAACGAGACAGTTATTTATGTGTACTCCTATTACGTCAATTCAATAAAATCACATCTTTTGGGGCATTTGATATTTTTTTTAATTAAAATTTAAAAAATAAATACAAGGGCCGGGGCCGGCCCGTGAAGGGCATGGGCCCAGGCCCTTATGGACTAAGGCCAAGGGCCTGGACCGGGCCTGAGTTTTTTTTCTCAGGCCCGGCCCAGGCACGACCCTGCATTGTGCAGGGCCGTGCCTGGCACGGCCCAGGCCCATGATGGGCCTGGGGTCAAGCGTGCCATGCCGGCCCGACACGACACGTTTGACAACACTAAATTTGGGTAACCTTAAAAAAAAAAAAGGGGTCCAAATTCGTGTGGAATTTCAGATGGTCTTTGAGAACGATTCTACCTACCCTCTATTAATTCTTCAAATTTTGGTTATTTTGCTTTATGAATTGACCTCTATATTGCAAAAATTAATTCAAGAACATGCATGGACTACTGGGAGGTAGTTCAATTCTAAAAATAATAAGAAACGATTAAGTGAACGTTTAGTTTCTAGATTTAAAATTATGATTTAGAATTATTCTTGATTTATGTGTGTTTTTTATGAAAGAAAATATTATGATGAGTCACGAACTATGATCTGAACTATGACACCAATCAAACGCACACTAAGTAAATACTAATCACGTTTTTTTTAGATCAGTAATTAATGCAAAGACTGTAATTTTTTTTTCCTTATTTGCTAGTTGCAAAGACTGTATTTTGTGAAAGAATATAAACTCGCATGGAATAAAATAATTTTAAATTTAGGGCTTGTTTAATAAGAGGTTTAAATTTGAGTGGTGTAAATTTGAACTATGTATGAGATTCTTTGGGTTTAGAACCTTTAGGAGACGTTTGGTTCATAGATTAGAATCATAAAATTAGAACCATTTTTTATTTACGTGTATTTTTTATGAGTGAAAATACTGTAGCGAACCATGAACCATGATTCAAATCGGGGTACGAATCCCCCAACCAAACAACCCCTTAATTTGAACCATTGTTTGGACGTGTGTAAAAAGAACGGTTGAAACAATATGAGTTGAATTAGACAAAACTCAAGAGGAAGGTGGGTTCTCATTTTTAGGGTTGAGAAGAGTTCAAATGTTCCATAAAATTTCAATCCAAATATGTATATAAGAGTCTAAACGAAGGTTTTATTAAATTCATGGATTCAAACTCGTAGAATTTCTTACCAAACGAGCCTTTAATAAAATCGCATGGAAGAAAATAGTTTTATAACTTTTTTCAGGTTGTCTAATTTTCCTTTTAGCATTTTGAGCTTAAGGGGGAAAACGAAGATAAAACGTATGAAGACACAAAAATAAAAAGAAGTTAATAAGAAATAGGACATTGAGGAAAATATGACTACTTAAGTAAATAGGTCAAGATTTATAATTAGTTAGCAAATAGGATTACAAAGTGTAAATTCAAATTTACACAAAATTAATATATCAAAAATACTCCTAATTTCCTTTTTAAATGAAATCTTAAAATTTACTCTAACTCTCTCCACGTTGACTCTCTCATCGCTCTCTGCATTGTAAATTTAGGATTTACGAATAAACACAATATATTTTCTTATGGTAAATCTTAGATTTCCGAAGCAAATCCAAAATTTATGAAAAAACATAAATTATATTCTAATAGGAAATCAGGAATCAACTATACAGTAAATATGAAAGTTACAAACATAACTAACAAAATATTTATATTATAGTATTAAAGTTAATATAATCCAGTAACAATAAATTTTGTGTAGATCATGGATTTACGAATACACACAGTATGTGTTTTGATGGTCAGTCATAGATTTATTGTGTAAATCCAAGATTTAAGAAAAAATATAAATTGTGTTCTGATGATAAATCTTATATGTACACTGTAAATTCAGGATTTACGAGTAACACAATCTATATTTTGATACTAAATCTTGAATTTACCGTGCGGTAAATCCTAGATTTACTAGTAGAACTAAAAAATATTAATATTATATTAGTAAAGTTCTGAATTTATCTTGTAAATCCAAGATTTACAAAAGAAGAAAAATTGTGTTTTGATGTTAAATCTTAGATTTACATTATAAATCCAAGATTTGTGAAAAAAAAAATGCAATATATGTTCTGAGAGTAAATCTTAAATTTACACTGTAAATCTTAAATTTACAATTAACAGTGAGAGAGAATGAGAAGAGCAGACCCACGAACGACAGATTACTGTGTAGATCCTGGATTTACAAATACACACAGTATATGTTCTGATGGTCAGATTTACTGTGTAAATTCAAGATTTAAGAAAGAACATAAATTGTGTTCTGATGGTAAATCTTATATGTACACTTTAAATCTAGGATTCGCGAGTAACACAATCTATATTCTGATATTAATCTTGAATTTATCGTACGGTAAATCCTAGATTTATTAGCATAACTAAAAAATGTTAATATTATATTAGTAAAGTTCTGAATTTACCGTATAAATTCAAGATTTACGAAAGAACAAAAATTGTGTTTTGATGTTAAATTCGAGATTTACATTATAAATCCAAGATTTTTGAAAAAAATGCAATCTATATTCTGTGAGTAAATCTTAAATTTACACTGTAAATCTTAGATTTACAATTGACTGTGAGAGAGAATTTGAAGTGCAGACCCACGAACGACAGATTAAGAGAGAACAGAAAGAATATGTAGAGGAAAAAGAAAAAAAGGGTATAATTGAAAACATAAAAAGGCCTATTAATTTTTATATATTGGCAAATTTACTAACATAAGTTTTAAATGTAAGCCTATTTTCTATACTAAGTAATCGACAATACATATATAAACGATACAAAATCAAGACGACAACAAACTATAAAAATAAGTTGAAGCTGACATGACTCCAAATAGAATAAACGACTATAAGATGAAAACAAAAGGGAAAAGACACGAAACAAGGATAAATTAATTATGAATAAACGAAAAACGACACCAAACTAATAAATGAGCTGGACTTACAAAAGACTCCAAGCCGAATATGTAATGACACGGAAAATTCCAAGGTCCATTTTAAAATTCAAAGGTCCATTTTAAAATTTATCAAGACTTAGAAGGTGAATATTTTGTAATCACAATTTCTGTAAGTCATGAAAATTTTGCAACCTTAATATACGGAAAATTTATCAGTAGGAATCTTGAAAATTATTCGGATTTGGACAATGAATTTTTTCAGTAACTTAGTTAATCATGAAATTGAAATCTTTGAAATGATAATTATGGCACTTTATTTTGTATCAATTAAATTAAATTGTCATGTGTAAAGTTTAATATTCATAAATTATAATCTTATGGGATGAAATTATAAAAATAAAATATTTTGTGAATTTCAGTACGGAAGTAAAGTTACAAGATTAATAAAGAAAATTACAATTTCTGTTAAGACGTATTTTAATACGAGATTTTAACAAATTTACGTAATTAAATTTCAAAAGAAATTCAAGAGCAAAAATAACAGATAATTCTCTATAGCATTACTGTTAGAAATAGTACATTTGATCTTGCCAAGTGTTAGGAGTGGTGTCCTTAAAGCAGGAGATGTAATAAGGATATTTTGTTATTTGATTAATAAAATAGTTTATTCATTATTTATGTGCATGTATTATTCAATACTTTATGAATATCATTAAAAATTATGTGATTATTTATGTAACCTTAAGTATTGTATATAATTATTATATACGAAAAGATAATATTTAAGGATAATAATCAAAACGATGTTTGTAACGAATTTAATTAAAGTTTTGAAATTTTTAATTAAAATATTACTAATATATGTCATTCCCATTAAGAATGGAATGGTGTTGTCTGCATCATTAATATATAGGGATATTGAATGAGTGTATTATGCATAATGAGATTACGTAGAACTAGGACACTGACACAATTTGATTTTCTGATAATTTCTGTTAAATATAGAAAATCAAATTTGAGTCTACGGATGGTCATATATAGAACTATCTTAATCATGAGTTGTTAGTAGACTCCTATTTGTGAATTCGTATTTTTTTACTTACACGGTATGGATTTTGAGATATTAAATCCTATTCCTTGTATCTTGGAAACATGATGAAATGGATAGCTAGGAATGCTAATATAGAAGATGGAATCCATTCATTCTTCTTTGAAGAAGCAGATAAATAATTTCCTTGATCGTTGATTCGGTACTTGAATAAGTAACGAGCTCGTATTCATGAATGTGTTTTATGAATATACTATTAATTAGAGAATCAATTATATTCAATGATAAAGATGTAATTAGAGAGGTTAGCGAATTTTACTTAGCTCTAATTATGAATTATTATGGAAGATCGAACTATATGTAGTGACTATATCAAATGGACACTTCAAGTTCTTAGAAATAAATTGTGCCTATAATTTTGAGAGTGCAAGTCCAAGTTTTTAGTGGAGTAATTTTTAGAATTAATCGAATTAATTAATTAATTAAAGAGTTTAATTAATTATTAATTTTATTAGAGCTCTGAATTATAAGTCCATGAGTTTTCACGTCATCCTTGTATTATTTACAAGACAAGATGAATTATCGGCATTTTATTTCACTCACGAATAATTAAATAAGAATTAATTATGTATTAAATAATGTGATTATTTACTTATTTTGTCACACATTGTGGTGGGACCACAGGGAGCGCGTGTCACTGGAAAAATCCCACTTGGTTTTTAGTTGCTTGCTCTCTAAGTAATTCGGTTTACTTGTTTGACAAGTTTTCCAATTAAATTCAGAAGGGAAAGTAAAGTGTGACTTTATTTGGAATTAAATTTGAGCTAAAATTAAAAATTTGATTAAGGAGGAATTTTCTCTCTCATCCTACATGTGTTAGCCAGCCCCCTATAGCTAATAAGAAGCAAAGTCTGTTTCCAAAATTAAAAGAGAAACTGTATTTTTAATGAGATTAAAAATATAGTAACAACTAATTTCTTATTAAATAGGAGACAATAGGAATTGGAGAAAAAGATTTTTGCTTTCCAATTTACCTAAGGTGGCCGAAAATTTATAGAGAGAAAAAGAGAAGAAAAGTTCTTCTAATTTTTCTAATTCTTTCACATACATGCGTTAATGTGAAAAAATACTAAATTAGTGAGTGAATCGATAATTATACCTTGAGCGCACACTCTAAGTCTTGTAAGTTTCAAGGAGTAGACGAGGAAGACCTGAGTTTTCTAAGATAGCTTTGGAAGGATCGTTTGTTGGCTAAAGACCTCAAGTTATCATCTTAATCATCGACAAGGTATATCGTTATAAATTAACAAGATTAATTTATTATTGCATAAATTAATATAATCTATAGCGTATTCAAAAAGTTTTGTGAAATTTTTTTTTATACATGATCCGTACTACCACACTTCTGCACACGAAAACGTTTCGAAAACCAACCCCAAGCACATGGCATACAGTCAATAAAATTAAAGATCTACCATTAGTGTAAAAACTACACTGCAGTTACTTTTGGGTTGCTAGAATAATAGATGATTTAATCAAAAGAGGATTTAGATAGGATTAGGATAAGATAAATCCAATGGCTAAGTTTTAAAATAAGTATTGATCTTAAGGCTAAGATTGAAGGATGTACAGATTTGAAGGATAGGAAAAGGATGAAGAAATTTAGTAGTTTAAGTATAGTATGATCACCATGAAATCAAAAAGGTTTTTCATGATAAAGAGTAAACCATGCATAAATCAAAGAGTGGGGAATTATATAAAGACAAAAGAATTCATGAACAATCTCCACTTTCATCATTTTAGCTGTAACCACAAGAAGAGAAACTATGTGAATCTAAAGTCCAATACTTTACAAAAGGGCACTAGGCAAATATCAAATCACCAAAGTTACCCCATAAGTGTTAGAGAAATCAACTAGTGTGGACAAAAGCATGCACCAAAATAAATAAATTAATTAACTAGTGCAACCCCACCACTCCCCATTATCCCATGATTTTCCCATTGATTTTGGTTTCAAAACTTTTCATAGTATATAGCACATAATGTATTAATAAGAAGAATCTAGTGGGATTACTTAAAAAAAAGAAGTTATATATATATATATAATGTGTATAATATATAAACGAGACGATAAGATTGTCGACAATCAAAAAGATAATAAGAAGGGGGACAATAATGATAGAGGTGATTAAGTGCATGTTGGAAGAAAGGTGAATGATTAGTCAAAAAGTCTACATTAGAATAGAACAAACTATGCATTATTCACGGAGTGAAAAAGATTTCTTGAAAAATTAAGATTTTTTTTTTTTTGGATGAGTGCCTTCTATGTCTCCTCTCTTTTGACTGGATTCTCTAGTGGGTAAACAACAAAACTTTTATTTAAATTATTGTACCACGGAGGATTTCATACTAATAGGTAGTGATATAACAAATTGTACACCTAACATTAGCCTCTCTAAAGTTTCAAGAAGTAAGATCTTTTCTTTTCTCCCATTTCTACCGAGTTGCACCCTCCTTAAAGTCTAATAACTTTACTTCAAGAGCAAGACCAAGAGGGGACAAGTTGGCCAGAGATAGGTAAGGAGAAACCATTTTCCCACTCTAGTGTAGCTTATGTTGTGTACTAATTTTGAATGATTCTAAGATAAGTTTTATTTTATGAGCTTAAGTTTTAGACCACTTATAGAAGCTTAAGGACGTGGTTTGAAGCTATGGAAGGCTAGCATTAAGGTAAAAGTTTTTTTCAAGAACTTTGTAACCCAGCCATGCATGTTACGATTTCAGTTATGTTAGTTATGGATACCTAAGAGAAAACATGGATATGGTGTGAGAATGAGACATTAAAATAGTAAATCTTAGGGATAGAATGATAAAATAGGAAATGAACTATAAAATAATTTTTGGAATCACTTAATTTGGTGTTGTTAAGGTTAAGATATGCTAGGTTTAAATTTTTACCACAATCAGTACATTTAATGTGACCAGCAAGAAGTACATCCATTTTTGGTTAAGCTAAATTTGGAATATGAATATGAAATTTTGAGGATATAAACTTGACATCTTGAGCTTTCCAACAAGATAACATGTGTCTGAAAATGATATTTGTATAATTAGTTATGAAAATTTAAAATAAGTATTCTGAATCACTAGTTTCACAAAACCATCTGAGAATAAAAGCCCAAACTTTAAGAGTTAGAGAACTTAGTTTATAAAACTGTTTTAATGGGATGAAATATGATACGTTAGGAACTTAATATCAAAATTTGAGATCATTTAGACGTCATATGAATTAGGAACACTAGTTTTATATTTGATGATCGAACCGGTAAGTAAATTGAGGAAATGTGAACTTAGAATTTTATATGATAGCCAATGATTATTTCGAGTGGGTGTGACACTTTAGACTCTGTTTGAAGGCGTAGTTATATATATATATATATATAATGGTTCATATGATTAAAATTAACTTTAGGTCCAGTGAAGAGTTTTGTTCTTCTTACTGAGATGAGCCTATTAGCGGAGAAAAGTTTAGATAGACCTCGAGGGGTAAAAACGTCAAAATTGCCGTCTATAGGGTCAAAATCGTAATTTTCGGAAAATTTGGAGTCAATATGTTTAGAAAAGTCCAGAGGCTTAGTAAGGCAGTAAGGGACTTAAAAAGTCAAACTTAGAGCCCTTAGGTCACTTAAAAAGACGTTAGGGGCAAAAATTGTCATTTTGACCACAAATAGTAAAATGGTCAAACGGATACCAAGCTTTGAGATTTAAGTCAAGGTCCTTAAAAACATAATATCAAAGGCGATAAATGTCCCAGGTTTATGACCTTAGAATCGTCAAAACCTGATAGGGCTAAAACGATAATTTTTCCTGAGGATAAAATCGTCAATCGAAGTTGGAAAACCCTGACTAGTCTAAAAACATTTATAAGACCAGAGATCACCATTTAAAGAATTAAATTAAGTTAAGAAATATAAGTAGACTTAAGGTCCCAGATAATGAACAAGTAACCCATAAGTTGATCGTAAATAAAACCAACCAGATTACTAATTAAAACTCAATATTTAAGGCCCAAATCCCATACTTAGAAATGTTTAAATTTAAAACCCAACTGGATTTAAAGGGGTAACCTACTTGTAATTTAGGAGTGTACTTATGAGACATTAACTTAATTAATTTTCTAGGTCCTTAAATAAATTAGTAGGACTTTTCGGATAACTCATTAGTTAATTAATTAATTTAATTAATAAACTAAGTTAAGAAATAAATTAACAGTTAGCAAAGAATAATTAACCTAAAGTGGTTAATAAAATTTAAAGGGAGATTTAATACTTGTTGTTTAATCCAAAAGTGTGAATTTAGTTAAGAAAGGAATAATTAATTTAATCAACTAATTCGAATGAATGTTGAAGATCTAAGTAAGTTAAGTAGAAGCTTCAATATCAAACTGACAGTCAATTATCGGTATCGTTTGAACTCATAACGAACAGCTCTACAAGAGTGTTTTGCTATGAACAAACGTTGAGCACTAGCACCCAGGTGAGTACAAAGATATGCTTGAGATATTGTTTGCTTGTAATGCATTGATTCTCTGTTATCGAAATGAGTGATAAGGATATTATTCCAAATGTTGCCTCTTCAGTTTAAATGATATTGATACTTATGTGGCATGATCATAATCGCATGTTTACTTAATAAGAGGCTAAACTAACAAGAGATAAGATAGGTGCCGTGCCAAACAGAAATTAATCAGGTCCATGTGCTGTCAAACTAAATGTGTGGGTAGCTCCCCTGACTTCCCTTGGTCATGTGCACCCGGTACGAGTACATAGCATAAAAGGTCATGCATTTTCTATTATGATATTATTATATGACAAATGTTTTGTGAGGAATATTTGTACTCGCTGAGCTTTGGCTCATAAGTTTGTTCACGCTGTAGGTAAAAAGCCTACTACTCATTGATGGACTTCACAAGGGAGTATGTGTATGGTGGAGGGTTGGGCTTGGATACCACCATGCTATAAATTCTGTAAATAATAAATATGGCTTCAGAGATACAATTTAAGTAATTATGTATTTGTAGTATTTGTATGAAAATTTTATTAGAACGTGCTTATTAAGTTGTGTTTAATAGGTATTCAAATCGGTTTGTAAATATGATATTATGTTGTATTGTTATTAAGTTTGAGCTTATGTTTATAAATCACATAAGTAATTTTAAAACTTTTATTAATGAAGAAAGGTTGTTTTAAAAAAGTTTTTTAAAAAATGCCTAAAAAATTATGGTAACTAAGTATATGTGTGTTTTAAAAGATAAAATATTATTGTTATAAGTGATGAATAGTAATGGCTTTGGAAGGCTGGGTCGTTATAGAATAACGACAAGAACATGAAGAGCGGCGATAAGGTTTTGGAAAGAGGAACAATAAGAAAAAAAAAGGACACCAAATTGAGTAAATGAGAATAAAGTTAAACAATAAGAAAGTGTGACGCAAAGTAAGAATGATAGTTGTGTAAGGACGCTAAGGGTTTGTTTGGTAGGAGGGATGGATTGATGGAAGGGTGGAAGAGAGAGGGAGTGGGAAGTGAGGGAAGAATTGAGAATTTTCTCAAAATTGTTTGGTATCATTAGAAGAAAAGAAAGTGACTTTTCATTCTATTGTTTGGTATTAGAAGAAAACACAGAGGGAAGGATTTAATTTTATGATAAAGTTACATATTTACCCTTCTATTAAAATTAATTATATTTACTTGAAATCTTTTTTTATTATTTAAGAGTGATTTGCTTTATAATACACAAAGAGAAACCCATAATATAAACAAAAAAAAAAAATCAATGATAGAAATCAAGCTTAAAAGGAAGTTTTAATTTCCTTTTTTCGCATACTATTGTTGTTCTTTTTTTTATTTTTAGCAACATTGTTGTTGTATAGTTAAAAAAAAAAAAGATCCATCAAAGAAAAAAAATTAATACAATAGTTCCTTAGTGCAATAGCAAAACCAAAGAGCTAAAAATTACAACAAAAACTTGTTCAAGCAAAATCAACTTGACATGAAAACATTAGCAGCTAAACTAGGAGGAAACATTGATTTTTAACCCAAAAAAAATGCCCTTGTAATTCTTAGGAGTTTTTAAGAATTTTAAGATTGAAAAAGGTCAATTTGGGAATAACATTCATTTTTGTCTTCAGCCATTCCTAATCCGTCGATATTTGGGAGAATAAAAATTTGTGGGCCAAGGAATTTACAACCCCTTCATTTTTCCTCAAAAAAATGGAGATTTTACTGTTAAGAGTGTAAGAGTCTGGACCTTCATTATTTACTCTTGATAAATACCATTTTGTTATTGTAATTATTTAACTAAAAATGTTATGAATAAAAAATAAGATAAAAATTTCGACTTGTGCACTTTTAAGAAGTATTTATCAAGATTACCCTTTTTTCTCTCCTCCATTCTTTCCATCCTACCAGACAATGTTAAATTTCACTTTCCACCCTACCAAACAAGGTTAAATTTCACTTTCCACCCCTGAATTCCTCCAACCTTATCCCTCCACCAATCCATCCTTTCAGCCAAACACACCCTAAAATAAATAGTCGACAGGTGCAAAACGACGAAAACGCAGGAGCATAGTAAAAACGGCAACGGTTGTAAGACACCAAAATAAACAAAACGACAACAATTTGTAGAACAACAAGAAACTGAAGAAGATGAGAGATAAAAAGGACAACAAGAAGAAAAACGAAACGACCACAAAGTGAGTATCATCAATACCTTAATGAACGACACCAATGTAGAAAACAATTATGACAGAATCCGGAGGAAAGATCATTTTTCAGTCAATTATAACAAAACAAAAGAGAGGAGAATTTATGCCAAAATCAGGGCTGAAATGGTGAAACCAGGAAAAGGAAGAAAGTGGACGCAATCCCCTTCTAGGCATCAGTTATCGTCACCCATTTGATATTGTTTGTCTTATGTTCTAAGCGATTACTTGGAAGAAATGTGCTTCTAGACTGCGAAAGTCTGTGTCAACTTTGCTGTCCACAACTCACCCATTTGAAATTTATGTCACGTTCTTCATATTCTGAGCCAAGAATTTATTGGCCAGTTTTTGCTGGGTTATTAGCCCTAGTCAAACGATATATATTAGCCGTTCTCAACCGCCATTATTATCTTCTTCTCGCCGCAACCATGGCTTCATCTTCCTCGTCTTCAACAAATCTGAAAATAGGCATTGTGGGCTTCGGCAGTTTCGCCCAGTTTCTGGCGAAAACCATGCTCAAACAGGGTCATTTTCTAAGGGCAACTTCTCGCTCAGATCATTCAGAGCTTTGCCTCAATTTGGGTGTCTCATTCTTCAGGTGAATGTAAGAACTGCCGTTTTTTGTATTGTTGTTTTAATAGTTAAGAGTTATAAAATTTTAACCTAGACTTTCGTAAATGAGACCGTTAAAAAATTAATCAAACAGTTATAACAACAGTATTTACAGGTAGTGAAAAGGACAATCAGCAGAAATTCCCTAAAAATACATTCAGAAAACTGATATTAATCTTAGCTTCATTCATATTCTTACAATATTTTCAGTGCTTTCAGGGATGTAGAAGCATTTCTTGGAGCTGACAATGATGTCATAATGATATGCACTTCAATTATGTCGTTAACTGAGGTTGTCAAGCCAATGCCACTGCATTGTCTGAAACGACCGACACTCTTTGTGGATGTACTCTCAGTTAAAGAGTTCCCCAAAAATTTTCTATTGCAAGTATGGTACCCATATATATATTATGTTGTGTTTAGAAATCTAACATGAAAAATTGGATTTAGAGATTTTTTGTGTGCATGAAAAGGAGAATATTGTGTTTGTTGTGTTGCTTAGGTGTTGCCAGAGGAGTCAGATCTGCTTTGTGCTCACCCCATGTTTGGGCCGGAAAGTGGGAAGAATGGGTGGAAAGATCTGGCATGCATGTATGAGAGAGTTCGAATAAGGAATGAGGCTTTGTGTTCGAACTTTCTCCAAATCTTTGAAAGAGAGGCAAGCAAACTTCTTCATTTCAATCTTTTGTTCCAAATCTTTGTCGGGGAATATATTACTAATATTAGCTTCTACAGGAAAAAGGCATGAATAAGATAATTGAAAAAGACAGGTTAAGCTTTTCGATACCCAGATGATATTATATTTGTCTATCCCTTCTCCAGTTGCAAGCTCATAAATTTTTTCCCCCCTCACACCTCGCATCAATCAAAATAATAAAAGAGAAATCTTGACAAATACCCTTTACAAGTGGGGGTCTTGATTTTTACTCTTTACTCTTGATTAATACCCTTCTTAGTCAATAACTATATTAACAAAGGGTACTAATTTTAAAAATGGGTAACAGGGTTGCAGAATGTTACAAATGCCGTGTGGAGAACACGATAAAATGGCTGCCAGGAGCCAATTTCTCACTCACACCATTGGAAGGTACATCTGATTTTCAGACACTAATCTCTCATCATCCTATGGGAAAAAACTAGTGGAAAAAGCCAATGATGACACTGACAAGGCTCAAGCTTCTTTTTTACAGGATATTGTACGAAATGGAGATCAATTCCACACCCATGAACACCAAAGGGTTCGAGTCACTACTACTATTGGTATAACATTCAATCAGTTGTGCAAAAGTTTTCTCTATACATGTTTGAACGCCAAATAATGCATGTAAGAAAGAAAAGAAGCTAACATCAAGTTGTTTGCAGAAAGAGAACACCGTGAAAGATAGCTTTGATCTGTACAGTGGGTTATTTCTACGAAATAGATATGCAAAACAAGAGGTATGAATCACTGCCAATGTTCTTGACATAATATTTTAGATTGAGAGAGAGAGAGAGAGAGAGAGAGAGAGTATGAATCACTGCCAATGTTCTTGACATAATATTTTAGATTGAGAGAGAGAGAGAGAGAGAGAGAGAGAGAGAGAGAGAGAGAGAGAGAGAGAGAGAGAGAGAGAGAGAGAATCTAAAGGTTGACACTTGACTCCTCATGCAGCTGGAAAACCTTGAACTTGCTTTCAACAAGGTCAAGCAGAAGCTGCTAGATAAGATGATTTACGATCAAGATATAGATGATTCTATGAATAATAAAGAGAGAGAGAGAAACTGATGAAGTTTACAAAAATGTAAAAGAATCGTATCAATTTCTGTCAGCTTGTTTTACTTCCTTGTTTTTTCCTACCATGATCAACTCACTGTAATTTGGAGGCATACAAATGCTACATGAATAATATTAGGGAACAGTGGAATACTATCTCTGCAAATCAACTTCTGAGCATTACAGAAATGAAACGAAATCAAATCAAAGTTACAGTCACACAAATTTGTTTCCACTAATGCTTCAGTTGCGATAAATCCCTATCCTATGCCTCTGAAGAGGTTAATGTGTTGCTAGGAAGTCGCATCTTTCCTTTATTTTTATTTTTATTTTCTATTTTTGGCTGGAATCTCATATCTTTCGTTACTTTAAATCCTTTAATTTCTAAGGTTACTACTTGAAATACAATCTTTAAAGAACGCTGAAGGCAACAACCATTCTAGTAAAGCAAGAATAAGTTTGCAGAAGAGAACAAGAGCTCCGAAGTAGAAACGTAGAATATGCATTTCTACCAAAACTTGCTTGAGCTATATTCTCCCAAGTACCTCAACCTAAATATGACACGGAACGGCTAAGTAACACCATAAAAATTAGGCAGCTGATTCTTAAAACCTGCCCTTTTCTTTTAATCAAAATTGGAAGGATGACATTGAATGTTATACAAATCGAGTTTGAACAGAATGTATAAAAAATTTCTTTTCTTCTTTATCTTTTTCTCCATATCTCTTCTGGAAGATTTGAAGAAGAAAAATACAATCGGGTATGAGTATAAAACCGAGTTAGCACCTCATTGGTTTTTGATTTCATCTATGTTGGCTTCTTCACTGTTGTTGCACTCCAGTGCAGCATGACTTGGAGAATCTGATCTTTGGTAAGAGGGAGATTCACTCTTGCGTGTTTGCAGTCCCGTGTAGCGTGCAAGATCAATCCATTGCTGCATCATTCAACGGCAAATATTAAACCAAGATGGAGAAAGAACAATGCAGCTACTGTAACGAGGGGGAAATTCAAGTAAGAGACGGATCAATATTTTGTGTTGATAGAATGCATAAGTCCAAGTTCACGAGGCATGACCAAGAAACAAACTGACATATGGAAGGAGGAAGGGTACATTTTAACACGGATTTACATAAACAAGGCCAGATTTCTTTGTAGTAGTACTCCCTAGTGAAATATAAGTACATAGCTCCTAAAAAATATAATCTTGTTTCTTTCTTCCCTTAGAAAAAATCAGACACATGGTTGTCATAACACAACTAATTTCTCAAAAGATCCGAGGAAAAAAAGAGAAGAAAAGCTAAATTTAGGCGTAAAAACACCAAAAAATAAAGGGGAGAGAGAAAGAAAGAGATGACTGTGACCTGAGTTCCCCAATAAGAGTTGATTGTCCGAGCAATAAACGAAAGCATATTTACAAAAAATGTCTGAGATGCAAATTCTTCAGAAATGCGATGCTCCACAATTCCAGCAATAAACTGCATTACAATTAACTGACATCAACGTCAAAAAAATTCTTGGATATTGCACGAATAAACAGAACGTAAAAGCTATGACCTATATTTATCCAAACACACCGATGTCATTGCATACTTGTGTAATAACATGACAGAGACATAAAAAATGTTGATTTGTAATATGACAGAACCGTCAGATATAGCATCCGTGCCCATGAATGTCTATGGAAACAGGAAACCAAATAAGCTTGCATACGAGAAAACTACTTTCTGTACCTGATACCGAAGATTTGCCGATATTCCAAGAAAGCAACTATAGACCAGCGCTGTCTTAAGTATCGGAGATCTCCTAATATTTTGATCACTAACAACTGCTGGATTAAGGAATCTACGAACTGCATAGAGAACATTTGATGAAGCAACAGCCCCAATACTGGAAACAAATCCAACGCTAGCAAGTTTCACACCACCAAAAAGAACTGATGCAATTCTATGATTGAAGTTCCAGTTCTTCCCCACAGGATTCTTTTGAAACGCATTATCTGGAATGGATCCAAGGAGACCTGATATGACATCCACGCTATCAGAGCCATTTATCTCATTGGTGGATGAAAGGAATGATAGAGTGGGTGCAGGAAGCCATACTGTAAAGAAATCGACAACTACTCCCCTTACAGTATCTGTAATAACATAATCAAGCTCTTGAAAGAAATTTTCTTTTCGCCTCTCATACTGTGCCAAGAGAGTAGTAGTTATTGAAATAGCCTCTTCTATAGCTAATCTATTCAAGAATTTAGGATCAGCCAGCAATCTTTCCCTGAAACCCTGCATGAATGTGAGATACAGTCAACTTACGTTTCTATGAAGCATTACCTTCATCATTCCTATAGCATAGCAATATGGACAAAGGTTTGAAACATGCTAACGTGTTTTAGTCATAGAACAAATGTGAAATCTAGGTAACTATGATTTTCTGATTCAAGCTTACCTGGAAACGATGAGTGAGTTCTGAAAGAAGAGGATACTGCTCCAAATCAAAAAAGTTCTGTAATACCTCCGGTGATACCAAACCAAGATCCAGTCCTTTTTGAAGGTCCTGAAAAACATGTCAGAGTAAAGTCTCTTGAGAGTAAGAAGGAAATATCATTAAGCAATGTCAATTAAAAGAATATTCCGGACTCAAAACCCAACTATCTACTACATAGACACCCATCCCCCGTAACCAAAATCAACTCATAAAAATAGCTGAGTTCAGAGTTGAAAAAAATTGTAAGACAAACCCAATTCTTCGTAGTTTTATTATCTTGGGGCAATGTAATTGTACTTTTTATATACGTATGAGGTGTGTGCATTTAATAATATAGAAAATAAAAGAAAATAGCATCTAGAGTCTAGTCATGATAAGGTGAGTTAGTAAAAGCATATATTTGTAAAGATGAGTTGGTAAGCAGATACTCCCAATTGAAATAGATTCGTCTGTTAAAGTTAAAAGGCACAAGGCTTAAATTCAAAAATAAATTAAAAAGCTCAAGTAAGAGAAAAAAATTTATATGCAGAGACTACTAAAATAGATAACCTGAGGAAGGGCATCTCGCTTCCTGCCAGCTGCATTCATGACTCGAGCAATTTCAGCACGGTCAAAACAATTTCTATTGCAGGGTCTGGCCGCAGAGTACCACAAAAAATCAGCAACTGGAACTTCTCCCTCACTTCTTATTTGTTGTCTTTCAGGATCAAGTAAAATAACTACTTGATTTTTCTTTGGTATCTTTCTTGAGATTCTGGCGGGCACCCCAGTCCCTCTGGATCCATATGTAACATGGCTAGCACCTGTCACTACGACCATCAAACCCATGGCACCTCCATCATCCAAGGATTGCAAGATGTTCTGGGACATGGTATACTCCTCAATTACTCTTGCTTGTGCAGATAAATACGAACTTGGACTGAAAGGAACAAATTGATTTGGATAATTCATGTCAACAGATGATCTTCGCGAGATAGCACTAAAGCCTGATATAAAGCCCGAACCCGCTGGAGGAGTGTACAATTTGCGATCAGCCTTTGAAAGGCCAGTAACGCCTTCTGCTTGCACGGTCCTCAAAACCTACTAATTTTGAAATAATCAGTATCTTCTTAATGGTTACTATACATATTCATGCATCAAAAGTTGTAATAAATGAATATAGAAAGTGTAAAACTGAGGCAAATCAGAGGAGAGGCAAACAAGTTTGTGATGGATCAAAAATGATTTACGAAAGTACACATCAACTATACAATTCATAGACAAACAAATCAAATGAAATTCTTGTTTTGTGCACATTCCTCATGTGGAAAATGTAAAAGACCTTGAGCGGAGTACCGCAAGCAACAAGTCGAACTCCATTATCACGGCAATAACTTAGAAGAGGCTCGTATTCCTGCCAGCGTTGAGGTGGCCAGTATGATGTGTAACCCTTCAAGGTTTGTCCGTCTATGCTGCAATCACGTACAGACACAAACGGTAAAGAGGAAGAAGCATCAGAATATAAACTTTACAAATTTATTTAGGTATTGGTTTACAAAGATATATTTCTTATCTGGGTCTTCAGTTTATTACTAATCCTACAAGTTCATCAACAACAAAAGACAGGTATCTACATACAAAATATTTCTATTCCACTTAAAAGATAAGAGCCAGAGATGCTTCATACTCGATTTCGTGTGGCATGAACAGAAAACCAACGTGTGATATTATTATAGAAGACCTCGTACTCCGTTGGAACTTATAAACATGTGTTTGTTAGCGATTAACAATACTCATGATATTTCTTAAACAGTTATAACCAATAACACTAGCACATAAAACTCACAAAATTTCATCCGATTTTACTTGAACATGACAAGCTCAGATTTCTTACTTCAAATAATTCGAGAAAACCGCATAGAAAACGAAAATGAAATCAAAACCTTTTGTCCATATACTGATTGAGTTGGTCCTGAAGATCAGAAGGAAACGCTTCCAAAGCCAAAGACATCGGCCGCTCAATCTCCGCACACCTTTTCTTCAAATTCTTCACAATCTCAAGCTCCAAATCCTTGTCGTCGCCGATCGGAACCTGCTCCGCTTCCCCTAAATACACAATTCGAGCGTTCATCACCTTCTCCCACACCTTCCCCTTGTCCTTCCCAATCGCCATCGGCTCTCCAATCACCGTCGCATCATAAATCCTCGAAGTTATTGCATCCTCCTTCTTCTCCTTCTCCTCATCTCTCGGCACCGCCTCCGTCACCTTCTGCTGCTGCGGCGGCGGCGGCGCGTCCTCTCCACTCGCCGTCGCCGATTGCAGAAACCACGCGCCGAGAGCCAGAGACGAAGCGAGCAGAGCTTGCCTCCTTGTATGCCCCTTAATCCGGCCATTATCTCCCGCTGAAAACTCATCATTTACGACGGAACGAATTGCCTTCGGCTTCTGCTGTTTTGCGGCGGAGGATCGGCGGAAAATTGGTTCGCCGGCGACAAATGTTCTCGCGATAGGACACGCCGGCGGAGAATGGCGGCGAGAAGAGTTTATATAGGTGACTGGTCTAGCAGTGTCGAAGCCACTGCGTGTGTGGGGCTTCATTTCGCGATGAATACGCGAAGGTGTCAAAACGACATGGCAAGCGCGCCAATGAAAGAGAGGTCGTTCAGTTATATATTTTTTTGAAATGCGTTCAGTTCTATTTTCAGCATTTATATTTCATAAATACGCATATTCTTTTAATGCCTCAAAAATATTTGAGCTTATTTTTATGGAAAAATTGAGCCTTTTGTCGTCGAAAAAAATAAATTTGAGCTTTTTTTCTTCTTCACAAAAAATATTGTGATGCGATGGCTCTTTCTGCACTACATATTATTTTGACATGGAAGAGTTTTTTTATGTAATATCTTTGATTTTTTTTTTTCTGTTAAACAAACAAGAAATATGTTTAATTGACTAGGATGTTCTCGTTACTATCCGCCAGATAAGCGTATAGGGGTTTGAGTGGTTGGCTTCTCACGTGTTTCAATTTTTTTTGTATTTTTCCCCTCTTCTTTTTCTCCTCCACTTTGTCAACATCGATGTGTGGTTAAAAATAGAAAAGGCTTACGTGGCATTGACACATAGCAGAAAAGGGTGCACTTCATAATGAGGGTGTACATGACCTCGTTCATTTCACCGATTCGAGTTTAAAAATTAAATTTTATTACAGTCAAAATCTCTTCAAAATAATCACATTAACTTTTTATTATAGTAAAAAACTCTCACATAAAGTCACATCTCAACTTCAATTAAAAACTCAAATCAGCGAACTAAACGACCCTATCTATTTCTCTCGTAGCCCTATTTAACTTCATTTTTATTGGAGTTTTTAATTTGAATTAAGATATGATTTTATGTGAGAATTTTTTATTATAATAGAAAAATTTAGATGTAAGTTTTTGTGAGAACTTTTAACTATAGTAAAATTAAAATTAAAAACTCAAATCGGTAAAATGAATGAAGCCCGAATGAATGAAGCAAACTCAAACTGTTATTTAAGATTTAAACATTAGTTCATGATTCAAACTGGTGTTTAGGAGAAAAAAATTTAAAGACAATTCAAACTATTAAAAATGATTTAAGGACAACTTAAATTATTGATTTTAAAATTCACCTCCCCTCTAAATTCTAACCAGTCAATAAGACTAATAATTTCATATTCTATTTTTTTATCTTTGATTTTAATTTTAAAAATGGTATAACATCTTCGTTTTAATTCTGATTGAGATTATTTTTTTAATGTGTTCATAATGAATAGACAAATAAATCCCCGCCTATATTGCATATTTTTAATGTCATTTATATTGAGGTTTTATAAGATTTGTTACAAAACTCTAATGATAGTTTTCAATACTTTATCCAAACATATTTAGGATTTTATTCCCAATTCAAATTATAATTTATTTGTATATCCAAACAATAGTTCAGATTACAGTTCGAATCACCACAATTTAGATTTTACAGCTCTAATTAAACAGGTTCAAATCTCCACAATTTGAATTGTTATTTTTCTAATTGTATTTTGGCATCTCATAAATTGTCACGCCCCCAAACAGGGATTAGTGATGTGGAGGCTTGTTTAGAAATAAAACAGGGATTAAGAAAATAATTAAGCATAAGTGAAAGTAAAAAATAATATATATATATATAAGAATTTCTAAACAAACCCCACTATTTAAGGAAATTAGATTTTAGAAAGAGTTAAGCGGACTTTATAAAATTACAATCAGATTCAAATCAATTTCAAAAGTTAGCCTCCGGCATCCACAGGGTTTTCACATTGTGCATACATAAACAAATACAGAAATGTAAATAACTGACATCAACCACAATCTAGTAGAATTTAAGGTTTACAATCCATAATGCTTATATACATGCCTTAGTAATGAATGGAAACGAAGGAAAACTTCACAGCTTCCTCTCTTCTTGAATGGAATTTCCTCACCGGTAAACACCACCTATTCTGCACTACTTCTAGAGTCGCCTGGGAGGGGTTAAATTACATTTGAAACAGAGAAAAGTGAGCGAAAGGTAAATGGAATGCTCAGGGTTCGAACATGTCATCCGGAGCCAAACATCCTTTTTCTGAAATGAAATAAACTTAAATTGTCGGTTTCAAACACCAGTAAGTAATTTAATGATAAATTACTTACAACCATTGCAAGACCAATCACCATCGTAGTGGCCCATCCAGGTTTCGGGTCCTACCCTCAAGGATACGATCTGCATATCCCGATCACTAGGCCATCAGCGTTGTTACCATTTCTTAAAATATCTCATTTTAAGAAAAATACCATATAAAACTTTTCTTTAGTTTTTAAGGATTTCAAATACATTTTTATATTTAAAACATTTTCATAGGCCAAATACATTTAAAACTGGCTAACAAGTATGTGGACAATAACATCCTACCTCTCGAATGTCAATTCTACGGATAACTTCACGTGGTCCTAGCTCCACTTGTCTTTGAAGCTCCAAGTCCAATCGTGTCACTGGCTTCGTCATAAAAAATAACAGTTTAGAGTTTAATCCTTATCTCTAAACAATCTAGCTTAATCCTAAACAATTGTATCATACTAGCGTGCCTTGACTTAAAATCAAAGTTCATAAACAATTTCTTAATTCAAATCATGATTCTTTGAGAATCGGAGTTCAATCAAGAGAAATGGAATGGAAGCAAGGATTAATGTGGCTAATCCACTCACTTTGAGTCCCCAAATAAAATTAGGTTGGTTCTATATTGAATTTCAGGGTCAAACTAGGGGTTTTGAACTGTTTTGGGTCAGATTTAGTGTATACCAATTGACTGGTGACAGAGAAGTGTTACTCCACCGGTCGGCTGGTGGAGTGGTGACTGGTCGTCCGCCCCGGTCGACTGGTGGGGAGCAGATCAGCCAAGAACAATAGTCGATCCGTGAGGAACAAGGCCAAACCCTGTAAATTTTGAGTGTGATTTTGAGATATTTTCAAGGAAAATTAACAAAACCAGGTTCCAATCATCAAATGGGGTCCAAAGAATCAAAAACCCCCCAAATTCTAATATGATTTCAACTAAAATCCATTCAAAATCAAGTTAAAACCAAAACCTCACAAACTAAACAAAAATAAAGTTTCATCAAAGCAAAAATAAGAGATTCAAGAATGAGTTTTTAAAGAATTTACCTTGATCTTTGCTTTGATGTTGAAAACTTATTAAAAATTTACTTTTTGGTTTAGATCCGAATCCAAATCCGCTTAGAGAAGCGGGAGAGACAAACTTGAGAGAAGGAGAAGAGAAAGAGAGTAGGGGAGAGACGAGAGAGTGAGAGAGGAACGAGGGAAAAGGAGAGAGAGAGTGAGCTCTGAGAGAGAGAGAGAGAGAGAGAAAGAGAAAAATGAGAGAAAGAAAGAAGGAAAAAATATAAAGGAAAAGGAAAAAGGTAATATTAAAAGATAGTTAAAAAGAAAGGGATGGAAGTATGTATTCTCACATACTTTCGGGGTGAAATTGCAAATATTAAAAATAATTAAAATTTTCTTGATTAATTTAAGAAAATTAAATTAGGCACACTAATAAATTACAATTAATATAATTAAACTTGTTTAATTCCTCATGTCATTACATAAATTATTTAAATATCTATTATTTTGTATTTATATAGTTAGATTTTTAATTTTAAATAACACGTTAAATAAATAATATGAGGGCAGTCACCAAAATAGAAAAAATAAAAACAACAGATTTTTGACTCTTCCCTCGTATAAAGCTATCGTTTCTGGCTTATTATGCTTATTGATAAGGAGGATTTTTTTTTTTTGTTTTTCAGAAAGAATAAATTTGTGTCCATTTCTAAACAAAAAAAAAAAGAAATTATGAATTTCACTTCTATTTCAGAAATAAACTAAAACAATTCACTTATAGAGTGGTCGTATTTGTTCTATCCTATCCTACATATAGCTCACTTATTGGTCATTTAAAACGAACCGTTTTGATTTTTTTTAGATTTTGGTTTTTTCAGTTCTTTTATCTTTTTTTTCTTTTTTTTTCAATTTTGTTTCCTATTTTTCTTTTCTTTTCAAACATTTAAAATAAAGAAAAGTACATAGTTTTTATGGTTTTATGTATATTTATTATTTATGTAATTCTAAATTTTTAGTTTTTGTCTTAATTTTTTCTTTGCTTTTTAAGTTTCAATTACTTTATTTTTAACTTTGTCAAATTATAATTTAAATTATAATTTAGAATGTTTCATGTATTTTTTTATTTAAATGTAACCTTTTGACTTAAATTATCATTAATGTATACTCTTGTCTTGTGTGGGAAATTTAAACTTTATATCTTCAAATGGAATTAGGTGTGTAGTTTCCATTAAGATACTCTCGCTACCATGTAATCTAACTCTTCTTAAATCTCTAAATTAAAATTTTCTTTTACTTTTTTTTTCATGCATATTGTTGTCCATATTCTTTGTTATAAAAGCCACCATTACAGCTCAATACCTGCATGGCACGTACCAAAACTAGTAGTTGTAGTGTTAAACATTACATCTCAAAGTAAAGATATATGCTAATTTTTTTTTTTGTTATGGTCATAATAAGTTGTGTTGCATTATCAGTCAAAAGTTGAGTATTTTTATGGCAGAACACGTTATTTTAGTTCACTGGTAAGAACAATACAATTTTTACGATTAAATTTGTGCACATTCAAATTAAAAATTTACAATGAGGCACTCAAAACTGCTTTTGTTATAACTTGTTAAACAATTAATTGAACAATAAAAACACGGTAGGAGGTAGAGCAAAATAGCATGTTCCACTATAAAAACTCTATAAAAAAGTTTAATAAATTGTGTTGCTAAACTTTTATTTGTTATGGTTATAATAAGTTGTGTTGCATTGTCAGTTAAAAAAAATTAAGAAGTTGTGTGGTATCTCGTGATATTAATTAGATTTAAACATAACAAACTATATCGTAGTATGATAGTCATAATATAAACTAAAAGAATATAAACAAATTAAATTACTAAATGTGCAAATTATAACTACTCCTTTGACTTGCCATGATCACTTTGAAGCTTCTACCGCCAAATAGCACAAACTATACAAACCAAAATATGTAGTGCCACATTATATATGGGAAAATGTCACATCTATCACATTAGATTTTTATCTCTTGATGAATAGCCTGTAGTGAAACCTACTGGACTATTCTAAAAAATCATGCTCAAGTGTAATAAACAATTTATAAATATAGGGTGGAGTGAAACTTGGATTTAAAAGAAGGCAAGTTCTGTTTAGTATTGTCTAAAAAACGAATAATTTATAAGTATTTTGTTTATCAACACTTATACAATATATGCATTTTTTAAAGGTATTATTAAGGACACCAACTGTAAACACATATTTATATATCTGTATATATATATATATTTATTTTCTTTATAAAATCTAAATCATATTTTTTTGAATGGCTGATTAGACTAATGTAATACAATATCTTCAAAGTGAAATTAACAGAAACTTAACTAGTCCAATAAGTAATGTTTGTATAGAATTTTCCTCATAAACTGTAAAAGCAATTAACATATAAAATTAAAACATTAAATTAAATTAAACAACAAAAGCAAGAAAAAAATAAAGAGAGAACAAGAGCTGTCTATTTAGACGGACTAAACAGATCGGCTCAAAATTTGATTTTTTGGCTGAGACCGAACTGGGTCAGATTTTAAGGTCCGAAGTAGCTTATCGGGTTAGGCAGACCAACAGCAGGGAAAACCTTTCCATTATGTGCTAGTTGTCAAGTAAATGGAGGAGAACTTCGAGACCTTTGTAAAAATAACTTTTTTAAAAAGTTTTATTAGTAAAATAACTTTTTAAAAATTTTTATTTGCAAAATGACATATTTTTACAAAAAATGAGTAAGTGTCTTTCTTCATAAAAAATAGAAGAAGGTCATTTTGCTAATTTCACTTTGTTGGATAGTCATTCTAGCATATTGCCCGAGAACTTCTCAAGAAAAATGTTAAGGAAGAAATAAATTGTGTTAATTTTAGTCGAATTATTGATGAAATCTCGTTTTGGTCATAGATTTTAAAAAGCTTTCCATAAGTTATTGATTTAGAAATTGTCTCAAATTATTTCTTAAAACATTAACATATAAAATCTCAATTAAAAAAAAACACAAGAATCATAGAGGGTTTAGTATGAGCTAGTTTTATAATTGACATAGCCGTTAAGAAGGAAGCTATATTCTTCTTTTATTAAGCTTTAACAAGTAAATTGAATAAAAATACTAGTTCAAAATTATTTAATAGATTAAAGATTAATTTTATATTTACTTCTTAAATTTTATACCTTATTTCAACATGCACTTTAAATTTTTAAAGTATAAAAACTTATTCAAAACACACCGTATTATTTCAAAAATATTTCTTTTTGTCAACTTACTTACCGATTTTAAAAAAAATCAAGGAACAAGTTGACATAAAAGTAATAACTTTCGGGACAAATTGACTTAAACTTAATAATTCAGGGGTATTTATAAATTATAAAACTCTAAGTAGTGTCACTTTATTAATTTGTTAGTTTTATAAATAGAGGAGGTATTTTAAATTATGGTACATAATTCAGTCGACGAAATGAATTCTTTTCATTATAAATGGTTTTGAAAGTAAAACGCAAAATAAAATGTAGATAAAAATAATAATTGTGAAATAGATAAATTACAAAGCATAAATAAAGTAAATAGACACGAGAGAAGTAGAGATAATAATTCTTATTAGGGACAATGATTTGTTAGTTTTATAAATAGAGGAGGTATTTTAAACTATGGTACATAATTCAATTGAAGCAATGAATTCTTTTCATTATAAATGGTTTTGAAACTAAAAAACAAAATAAAATGTATGTTATAAAATAATTGCGAAATAGATAAATTACAGAGCATAAATAAAGTAAATAGACACAAGAGAAATAGAAAGAAGAGTTCTTATTAGGGATAACAACAAAGATTCTAATTTTGATAAATAACCACACTTGTTCAAAATTAGTGAAATGACCGATTGTAAATCTGACGAGATCATCAATCGCCGATCTTGCAATGCCAATCTTATAAAGAAGACGACAGAGGCAACAACTTAATAGAGAAAGAGAGAGAGGGAGAGAGAGATAAAAAAGAGGAGTAGATTGACAGGAGTGAGAAAGAGGGTAGTACAGAGATAAGAAAGGAAGAGGAAGAAGATGAGGATAAATTTAGAAAATAAAGAAAATGTATAAATGGATTGGCCACATCTCTAAATTAAGAAAAGTTGTGCAAAGAAATGTTGTGCTCTCACCCAAGGATCATCATCAATTTCTCTTCTTATAATATCATCTTGTTGAGTATAAATGCAAACTCTTAAAATAGGCCAAGGATCATAGAGTAAGAGATGCCAAAAGCCATAAGTTACAATAATAAAGTACTACTAATGAAGTATTAATAGTTAGAACTTGGGAGGTTATAAAGGTTATGGAATTCACGAGGGAGTTAGGAATGTGAACATCTACAATAATAAATCAATTTATTCATAAAAATGTAAACTTTTTAGAAAAATATAAAATAAAACAAAATAAAGTAGAATAAAAGTATTTTTAATATTTGCTCTCTAAATTTGTAGGCTTTTGGTAACTATATCCTAAACTTTAATTTTGACAATTTGTCTTTAAATTACAAACTATTACAATATGCTGTATTTTGATAATAATTGTGTTAAATTAATAATGAAAAAGTACATTGGATTAAAATTAACTACCAGTTGCAGTTGCCGGGTATGTTCTTTTGTTATTTTTGAGTTAGGTAATTTGAGTGTATATTTTAAATTAAATTTGAATTATAACTTGAGTTGAAGTTGAGCTTGTTCTTTAGGGTTCGTTTGGTTGGAGGATTCAAATCATGTGATTCGAATCATTTTCGATTTACGTGTATTTTTTGTGAGAGAAAATACTGTAGCGAACCACGAATTATGATTCGAATCAGGGAATGAATCCCTCTACCAAACGCCCCCTTATAGTTTAATTTGAGTATAATTCTTGAATTGAATTTGAGTTATAACTTGAGTTGAACTTGTAACTTGAATTTGTGTTTGGTTGTGTACATTTGAGTTATGGTTTGAGATAAGAATCTTTTTGAGTTTGTGTTTGAGTGAGTCAAAACTTGAATTTGTATTTAAATAGTGTTTTAATAAAAACTCAATGCTGATGAAAAATTTTAATAAGGTATATAGATTAAGTTTTATTCGTCTTTTCGTTATCAACGCATAGAAAAAAAATCATCTCAATCAAAATTAAAACGAAAAAATTATAGCATTTTTAAGAATAGAAAAAATACTGTTAATTAATTTGAGTTCGAGTTTCTAAACTCGAGTTGAAAGAAAAATTTGAACTCGAATTTTAATCCTAAACTCGAATTTAAACTTAAAAGAACATAAACTCAAATAAAGTTATAACTCGAGTTGTATTTTTTTTAATTTTTTACTCAAAAAAATAAGCCTGTTGTAATTTGAATTTATGTTTGATTGTGTAAACTTGAGTTATAATTTGTTTGCGTTTGTTTCAACATTCTTAAGTTGTGAATAGAATCTGAATTTTTTTTTTCCTTTCATTTAATTTGAAATTTATTTGATGGATCATGAACCGCAGACTAAAACCCCAGTATAACGCAACACTTGAGGGAAAAAAAAATCCAGTTTTAAGTTAAAGGTGAAAACTTTTTTCCAAACAGGAAATCGACCAAACAAAAACTGTAAGAAGAATTAAATAAAATAAAGAAAAAACCCATTCACAGCAAGCTCATATTGTTATCCATGAAGAGACAAAAATCAAAACCCATTTGCTCAAGAGAAAGAAGTCAGGTAAGATAAAAATTCTTAAAAAAAAGCCACCAAAAGACTTCACCCAAAATCGCATCCAAAATCTGGCTATATCGAAATGAAAAATATATTTTAAAGAAAATAAAGAAGAAAACGGAAAGGGAAAACTTTTTCTTTACTTTCTGAGAAAATTTGCCTGGCTCTTTCTCGAGAAAAGGAGGACTAGGCGAGAAAAAACAGAACCCGCTAAGCAATGGGATAGAAAGAGAGGTTTTGGACCCTTTGGGTGGACAAAATCTGAGATGAGAAATGATATGAAGAGAGAAAGGGAAAGAGAGAGAGATTAAAGAGGACAGTAATCTCTGAAGCTTGAAGGAGTGATTTGTGGTCAAAAGGCAGCAGAACTCACAGGAATCTCACTGTAGAAGCACGTGAAGTAATAGAATGGCGTGTTAGAGATGGACGAAGCACGCAATGGTCAATAGTCAAGAATCTTCACTGTAATACAGAGAAGTAACTCAAGTTGCATTGGGAAGATAAACTCAAAATAAAGTAGGTAATTCAAATTTATTTTCGAGTTTCGTTTTGAGTTTTGACTCGTTAAACCTAAATTTAGGTCAAATTTAACTCTTAAGTGGACTATTCTCAAGTAAACTGCAGTAACCGAACAAGAGGTAAACATGACTAAAAGACAGTACAAAATTGATAAGACATGACATATTGTAATAGTTTTTCAAATTGAGGGGCAAATCGGTAAAACAAAAAATTAAGGGAATCATCAAAACCGTTCAAGGAGTAATTGTACAAAATAGACCAAAAATATCCACAATAGGCTACAGTAGGATAATCAATGAGCTTCAGAAATTTGATACTCGGTAGTTTCTCATTCACTTTAACGGGAGAAAAAAAATAAGTGTTTGGTTTATAAATTTAAATTATGTGATTATTTTTAATTTATGTATATTTTTTATGAAAAAAAATACTATAATGAATCATGAATTATGATTTGAAACAGTAATATGTAATTTTATGTTAAAATTTTTTATTATAATAAAAAATTAAATATAATTATATTTAAAATTTTTTTATTACAATAAAATAGTAAAATGAACCGGGTGTAATGGACTCGCGGTCTCCACCGTCAATAAGTATCCAGACAAAGGGGGCCCCACAAAATCCTCTCCATCAAGCGGCTCAACGCAAACGCCGAAATGCGCGAGTGAAAACCAGAGGTCGAGTACGGACGTGGATATATATAAAATAAAGAAAAATGTAGTACGAGTTCGCGCTTCCTCGTGCCTGTCCAAAAAAATTTCCACTCCACTCTCATGAGGTCTTTCAGTTGCAGGCTCTGCAAAAAGCACACATTATTTCCATTTCAAACTCTGCTCTCTACAAATAGCAACGCTACTCGGTATCTTTAGGCTTTAGCCTCCGCCCAATTATTTTCCCTCATTTTCCCGAGAAACAAAAGCGGTTTTCGGAGCTGCATTGCTTGGCTCCAACCCTCGCTTGAAGTTGATAAAGATCGTTCGTTCCAAAACCCTCCCCTGCCTGCTCTATCTCCATGTGAGGAAACGATTCTCAAATTCCTTCGTTAATTTGTTCATTGCTTCCGTACTTTCGCGTGTAAATGATTGTATTTTCTTCGTGTATTATTCTAAAAGTAATCGAAGCGTGTTTGATTTTTATATGTACTCGTATTTATTGCACAATGCACATCAGTGTTTTCTTTTTGTTGGAATTTTTCATCGCAATTTGATGATAATAATGTACTATAACTTTCCTATGTCTAGTTTCGAATTTGTTTTTTCTGATACTAGAAGGCAGATTACAATTTTCTGATTGAAAGAGCTACTTGTTTCCTATTTTGGTTGTCTGGAATTTTTTTTTTGTTTTCCTTTTCGTATTTTCTTTTTGTTTGGTTGCTGTTTGTTTTGTTTTCCCTCGAAGAAAAAGAAACCTGAAATCCGAAGATCGAGCATGTTCTTTTCACATTTGAGCTGAGAATTTGGAATGTAAAGTGAATTTTTGTGAGAGAGCAAAAATGTTTCTAAGTTATTGTGTTTGAGTTGTGATTCTAAGTTAATTTTTTTCGGGACTATAAATAAGCTATTTTTTTTTTTCTTTTGTCCGAGTTATAAATACGTTTGTTTTCTCTTGTATTAATCATGATGTTTTTGTGTATTTGGAAGAGAGAAGGAAAACATATTGAAATTTCTCAAAGTTATATGTGATGCTAAATTCTGGGTTCAAGCTCGCTATACTATTACGTTCGAGTTCTCGATATTAGATTCTTATTATTTTGTCTTGCTATTGCAAAAAGTGAACATTTTTCTTTATTTTTTGTTGGCAAAAGTTGTTTATTTTTTGTTATGCAAAATAAACACCGCCTTTGAATTGTTATTTATTTATTTATTTGTTAACCGACCTCTTACCATGATTAGGACGAAGAGGGAAGAGAGAGAGAGAGAGAGAGAGAAACGTATCTTTCACTTTTTTCACGCGATGCGGTGATTCCTGGTTACTGCTTTCTCATTATGTGTTCAATATTACCAACTCTCCATTATACTTTAGCACAAATGTCCATCTTTCATTTGCTTTCAAGTTCTTTGTTTCAAATTTCAACCGTGTCCCTAAGTCCGTGTGAAATGCTAAAAAAATACTAGAATATTTTGACTAGAGAATAACATAAATTGTGTTTTTCTGGAAAACAGAATGGGTGCCGGGAGAAAGACTCAGACTTTCACTTTGCAAGGAAAGACTCAACCTCAATGGACCTCTAACAGCAGCTCAAATTGGAGGAATCTGAAAAAGCAGGATCTTGGGGGTGTCATATTTGGTTGTAAGCACAGCACTATCAAAGAATGCTATTCCAAACAGTTGTTTGGTGAGTAGATTTCCCATCTCATTATGTTTTTTGTACAGTTGGAAAAAGTACACTACTCATTCCAAAAGGTTGACTAACGTTTGAAAAAAAAAAAAATTATCCTTGTTATGTGCTTGCAATTGCGAATCCGTTAATGTCCACTGAATAGGTCTGATATTTCAATACCATTTCTGGAACAGGACTACCCCCTCCGCATTTCTCGTATGTAAAGAACATTTCTCCTGGTCTACCACTGTTTTTATTCAATTATAGTGATAGGAAGCTTCATGGCATCTTTGAGGCTGCAAGTGCTGGAAAGTTGAATATTGATCCATATGGTTGGACTGCAGATAGGTCCGACTATTCTCCATATGCTGCGCAAGTACTATAACATGAGAACTCTATGCCACGTAGTTGATTTTGGTTTCGCTTTTGCATTTACCAGTTTGCTTTTGGTGAATTAAACTGATGACTTTGTGCTATTTGTGTTTTTAAGGTGAGGATTCAAATCCGGAAGCCGTGCCGGCCCTTGCCGGAAGATCAGTTTGGACCAATAATTACTGAAAACTACTATGAGTCCAAACATTTTTATTTTGAACTTGACAGGGTTCAAGCGGAGAAACTAATCTCCTTGTTTTCATCTTTTCCAACTGCTAGCACTCCCTTTCCTATGAATGCAAAGAGGAGAAGCACACCGTCCAAAGCTTCATCTAGGTCTAAAACAAGTCAGGAAGGAGACATTATTGAATCGAATACTTGGAATAGTTCTTATCCTAATCAGGGTAACACAGAATGTGGCTCCTCTGGAGATGGTCGTCCAGGTTTAGGCGCAGAAAGTCAGATGACAGGAATGGTATCTAAGGATTGGGAAGTAGAAAAAGATAAACATGACGGCAGAAGCTTGGAAACTTTGCGTGTTGGACGCTCTAACTCTGCTGTAGTGAGAAATATTGATGCTTCTGCTGGAAATCCAAGTCACTCCAATATGGGATTTTGTAATGCTACAGATTTGGCGTGTGATAGCAGATTGTTGGAAGTTGGGAACGAGGAAGAATCAGGTGGAGAAAGCTGGGGTTTGGAAGCTTCATATCATAAGGAAGCAGCTCAAAATTGTCAAATGCAGGCTGTAGGAGAGACACAAAGTCATGATCATCCTTACTGTCCTACTGTACAAACCCAAAATATCAAGTTGTCAGTTCCGGAATCAAGAAACGTTTCTGACTCAGGTCAATCTGATTGGGGATGGGAATCTCCTCGTTTTGACTCTAGTTTTGACGGAAATATAAAATTTCTAGAAGATCTTGTTGATGATTCGCAAACAAGTCAAGAACACATGGACCTGGGACTGAATAGTGATATCCCAAACTCTTTTATCATGACAAAAGAAACTACCACTTTTACTCTTTGCCCTCAGAATCAAGGTAGAGAATATACAACGGAAGCTCCAGAGTTGAACTCGTCTTATCAAAAGATTGCAAAAACACAGTGGAGTGTTTCATGTGTTGCACCTCATTTGGACAATGAAAGCCCCTCTTCGGAAGCTGTTGCAGAAGAGGACACAAATGATGTGATAGACGAGGAACACATAGACTTCCAATCCAATGGTGAATATACCTCATTTCCTGCTGCGATAACTGTATCAAACAATCATCTTTGGGACGAGGCTGGGGTAACTGGGATGATGTCAAATGGTCCTCGCTCTCCAGAAACAGCAAACATCTCGGAGATGGTGTCTTCTATTGTGGCCAAGGTAATTGAGATTGTCTATCGCACTTGAGCTTTAAATGTTCAGATAATCTTCCATTTTTTAACTCAGTATTGTATGTCTGACTTCCAATTAAAGTTACTTGATGAGGTCAAAGAGCTGAGATCATCTCATCTAGCACAAGTCCAGAAAATCAGTTTGTTGGAGCATGATATGGTATGTTTCTTATTACGAAATGCTAGTTGCTTTTACTTCTTTGGCCAAGTTCCAAGTATTACGTCTAAAAATGGATATTTATTTGGTGCTTCTTCCCGTTTGGTTCATGGATTAGAACCATGAGATTATAACTATTTTCGATTTACGTGTGTTTTTTGTGAGAGAAAATACTGTAGCGAACCATGAATCATAATTCGAGTCAGAGAACGAATCCTCCAACCAAACGGGCTATAGTCTCGTTGTCTTTGTGGTTATGCCTGTATGCATTCTGCAAAACTTGTATCTGTATCATGTGTAATATAATGAGAAAATCTCTAGATACTAGATTATGTTGTCATGAATTGGGTACTGGCAAGTGCTTTTTTCTTTGAATGAGTTGTACAGGTCAAATCAAGATTAGAGATTCAACTCTTAAAAGATAGATGCAAGAAATTGGAATCCCGATCATCAGAAAAAACTGGAAATGTCAAAGAAAAAGTGCTCGAACCATTTATTGATCCCCGACAGGAACTTGAAGAGTCAATACTTTTAGTAGGAGGATTTGATGGTTCTTCATGGTTATCAGCTTTGGATTGTTATCATCCTTCTCTTGATCATATGGAATCCTTTAGTCCTATGAGCCTTGTACGTTCACATGCCTCTGCAGCAAAGTTAAATGGTGAAGTCTACGTTTTTGGCGGTGTATACGAAAATTTGTGGTATGATGAAGGTATTGGTTATAAATTCTCTCTTTTGTATTTTATTTTCGGTATCTTCTTACGAATTCAAAATGCATTGATGCCATTTCTTTATTTAATCTGAAGTTGAATCGTATAACCCGGTGAGGAACACGTGGACTAGGCGTCCTTCACTGAATCAAAGGAAGGGAGGCTTAGCGGGTGTTTCTTTCAATGACACAATTTATGCAATTGGTGGTGGAAATGGTGCTGAATGCTTTTCTGAGGTGGAAATATATCATTTGGGTATTGGAAGGTGGATCCCCACTCAATCAATGCTACATAAGGTAAATTTACTTGGACGCGACTGTTTAGTGCATCTACTTGTTGCCTAAATAATGTATTTAATGGATGCGAATACACACACATATATAGATATATATCCATTTTTTTTTAAAGCTAATGAGGTATTCTGGAGATTTTTCACTGAGAACATGGTAAATATTTCACCCTGTACAACCTGAAATTTTTATGTTGTCTTGGACAATCTTGAATCAAGTTTACTAGCGTATTCTTTCCCTTCTTTTGTCAGAGATTTTCCCCAGCTGCTGCGGAAATCAACAGGGCGATCTATGTTGTTGGAGGATATGATGGAAAGAACTATCTGAAGTATGGTGCCATCCTAGTTTTGTAATTTCTTTGTACTCTTTAAGATTTCACTATCGAGAGTAGTTTTTGATTACCATCATGTAGATCAGTAATTTTTTATTACCACCATGAAGATATCACTATCAAGTTTACAATTTGCTTTTGAGCTACTAGAAACCACTTAGCCCATAAGTTGATATATCTTTGCAAGCCTCTTATTTTTTTTTCCTTGATTTTAATCAAGCATGAAGTTGTCTTACGGTTGTCTATGCATATCTGACTCGGATTGTCCGACTGAAATGATCTCTTTCTTAAAATCGCAGTTCAATGGAGAGATTTGATCCTCGAGAATGCTCATGGACGAGACTTGGGAGCATGTCAACAAGGAGGGGTTGTCATTCCCTGGCCGTTCTCAATGACAAATTGTGAGTTGATCAACTTTAATATCAGTTCATTATAGAGTGCCATTCTTCTTTTGTTTTACTTTTGGTTGAGAGATACGACATTCAGAGCTAAATCATGGAATACCTGTTTGGCAGATTTGCTATGGGCGGTTATGATGGTGGTAAAATAGTGTCAACGGTTGAGGTGTTTGATCCTCGTAAAGGTTCATGGATGATGGGGGACTCTATGAACAGTTGCCGGGGATACTCTCCTGCTGTTGTATTTGGAGATGCAATTTATGCCATTGGTGGCTTGAAGAAGGGTGATGAAATTTTGGACACGGTATGCTTGCTATTTCCACCTCTAACTCAAATGTTTATGAAAAATGCTGGATACATGAGATGATCATTGCCATTGCTTCTTTTTTTGTTTTGTTTTTGTTTTTGTTTATTGTCATGTAAAATTTTGTGAATTCTTCTGTAATAGTTTGTGAATATCATTATCATGTGGATATGTGTGTGATTTGATTAAAGTAAAAATTACACTACATAATAACAAAGTTATGAGGGTGGAGATGAAAAATAAGAGTATTCGACGTATTTTTAGGAATAGCAAAACTCACATGTCATTATTCTAATGATATTCATGTTTATATACTACAAAATGATGTAGTAATTATTCTAATGATATTGATTCCTTTTATTCTAAATTTTTTGTTATATTTCAACATGGCTAATTAAATTTTGCTATATATGTCTAAAAAGAAGCTATATACCAATACGTAATGTGTTATTGTAGTTTTCTTGGAACTTTTGGCACATTTCTAAAGTGTAATAAAACATGATTGCAGGTGGAATGCTACAAGGAAGGCCTTGGATGGCAAGTTACAAATTTGAAAGCCATAGGAAAAAGGTGCTTCTTCTCTGCCATTGTCTTGTAATGTAAGATCGGAAATTAAAAGGTTAAAAAGAGGCGGCGTTGCCCAACTCTTCTTGATAAGACTATATGGTAATTATCATTATAGGTCCTTTTTCACTTCAGGTTTCGATTAAACTCTTCTAACGAAACACAAAAACTAGAAAAAAAAAAAAAAAAGTAAAAATCGGCACATGAAAAACGTACATTACATTATATGAGTACGTAAACAACTGGCAACCAAGTTAATTACTTTCGCTTAAGTAATGGAAAAAGTAGTAATTTTATGCAGACAGTCAATATGGTTATATGTTTCCTGACTCTAAATCAATCGACTTCTAGCAATTTGCTTTTCTTTAGTGGCGTATGAGTATTTACGCGGTATGTTTATTAAGTAATCACTACTCTGGATGCAAAATCTCTAAAATCTCTCGGCAAGGACTTGGAAATAAATGTTTTATATGATACCATGTCCCAATAGTCTTTCCTATCTTTGGTTTGATGTTTGGTTTGGTTTGGTTTGATGTGAAATGAAATTAATAAAAATAAGAATATAGTAGAATGAGAATAGGATTACATTGAATAACTATTCTAATTTTATTGTTTGGTAGGTCGTTGTAATTAGTATTGGAAATCATAACTATTATGTTTGATTAGTCATTAGCAATTAGCAATGGAATGGACTGATTAATTTTGAAATGAAATTATCATAGTTCACTTTAGGAATGTCTTCAATCATTTTAATGGAATAACAATTTCATATTCCAAAGCGGTGTAGCTATTTAGAACTCCTTGTCTAACCAACACAGTTAGTCGTTAAACTTTAAGCATGGTGGTTTTAATCTTTGAACTTTTAACTTTGACATATTAATCCTTGAACACACATCTTTTTTTTTTTATTTACATTTTTTTTTTTACAATTTTCGTCACTGACGTCAAAATTGAACGTAGATGATCACAGACTTATTTTGCATAAATAGCTACAGTAGTTTTTAACGCGTTTTAACTATAAGAGAAAATTTTGCATATAGCTAAACTTTTTTAATAAAAATTTTAAGTTATCATGCACATCGTCAATTTTATTTTCAAGAACCAAAATTATCGAAAAAAAAATAAAATAGAGGAACTAATATGTTAAAAGTTTAGTATTCGAATTTATTATGTTTAAAATTCAAAAACTAACGGTGCCAAGTACCTTTTGTATTGTGATTCTATTTCAATAGCCTTTTTATCAAACTAAACACACCCTTAAAGCACGGTGGTTTTGATCTTTGAACTTTTAACTTTGACATATTAATCCTTGAACTGACATCTTTTTTTTTTATTTACATTTTTGTTTTCAAATTTCGTCACTGACGTCAAAATTGAACATTAGATGATCAGACTTATTTTGCATAAATAGCTACAGTAGTTTTTAACGCGTTTTAACTATAAGAGAGAATTTTGCATATAGCTTAACTTTTTTCATAAAAATTAAGTTATCATATGATGCACACGTCCATCGTCAATTTTATTTTCAAGAACCAAAATTATCAAAAAAAAAATACAGGAACTAATATGTTAAAAGTTTAGTATTAAAATTTATTATATTTAAAATTCAAAAACTAACGGTGCCAATTACCTCTTGTATTGTGATTCTATTTCAATAGCCTTTTCATCAAACTAAACACACCCTTAAGGCGTGGCTTCGTTCAGATGCAAACGAACTCTGCGACAACACTATTTTTCACTCTCCAGACTACCTAGCAAGTTCATTATCTATTAGGGAAAGAAAAAAGCAAGTTAGAACCATTCAGTTCGAGAATGTTTGGTATATGAGTTCTGCTACGATGTTATGGAATTTAAAAATCTTTCAAAACTTTTTTTTTTTTTTCTAGGGTCCCACGGGATTGGCATATTTTTTTCTTTTTAGTTTCTAACTGTGGAATGATGCAATGATGCACGCAGATGCGCATGACTACTTTCAACGTCTTAACGAAAAGTAAAATCCACGGTTCAACAAGTAACGCTGAGAGAGAGAGAGCCAGTGCAAAAGGTTTTGTCCAGTCCAACGAATGAACCTATTTCTCGTCGCTAATGCTCAATTAATTAATTTTTCCTTGGTCTCGATTGATTTTAACCGACCAGAAACATCAATTACAAAATCACCAACTACATCCGAGTCTCATAACGCCACCAGCTTAATAGATAAAAAAAAAGAGATGGAATTCCTTTTAAAACTCAGGGAATTAATGAAAAACCTTGGCGATCTCCAACTGAAATTAGCAGGAATTTGCCATAAAGGAAAACCTCACTTGATACCGTGAAACGATGGCAAAACAGCAATAAGTGGGTCTCCGTAACCAACAGCTTCTGTAAACCACACATAAATAGAGTTCAAAGAGTTAAAGCTCATTCAATCCTCAAAATATCCGTTACAAACTCGTCCGTATATATAAACGAATAAAAGCTCATTCATTAATGCTGGACTAGAAGTATAAATCATTATAGACAATAAAGTCCGTCCTTTTTCACGATCTTCTAAAAAGGAAAAATGATCTATAAAAACCTAAAAACCCTTTTTACGTCATGACGAGCGTCAAAATATTTTGGCTATTAACACCACTTTTCCAAACTCTCGGTCTGCAAACACAATTATTGAGGTGAACTAAACCTATGTCTTTATTTTTCATCGTAAAACGTGTCCCATCAGAAGCTAATAAGCTACATTTAGATAAAACATAAATGATCTTGAAGGCACGATACTTAAAAGCTTATTCAGTTACGAACGTAACAATTTGAGTATAGATTTTAAATCGAATTTAAATTATAACATGAGTTAAAATTATAATTTAAGTTAAAATTATAATTTAAATTTGTGTTTAATTATGTACATTTAAGTTATAATTTAATATGAGAATATTTTTAAGTTTGCACTTGAATGGGTTAAAACTTAAGTTTGTATTTAATAGTATTTTAATAAAAACTCAATGACAATAGAAAATTTTAATAGGGTATATGAGTAAAATTTTATTCGTCTATTCATTGTAAACGCATAAAAAAAAAGAATCATCTCAATCAGAATTAAAACGAAAAAATTATGGAGTTTTTAAGAATAGAAAAAATATTATTCGTTCATTAACTTGAGTTTAAGTTTATAAACTTGAGTTGAAGGAGAAATTTAAACTCAGATTTTAACCCCAAACTCAAGTTAAAATTCAAGTTCAAACTCAAATTTTACAAAAAAACATGAACTTAAATAAAGTTATAATTTGAGTTCAAATTTAACGAACAAATCCTAAGACTTGTGATTTCCAAATTATGTACTGTTTTAAGATCATATTTCGTACTCACTCTCTGTGACCGGCGACACAAACTCGATTATGTTAAGCAATTCAAGACATTGAATATATAATATAAATAAACAACCATAGGCGTTTTATTTTACCTCCTTCAGTAAAGAGGACCTTCAATACTTCTCCGCCGATGTCCGACTGCTCAGTATATCAAGAACAAACCATCATGAGATCCATTCTTAATGAAAGTACACACATATCAGTAAGGAACCGAAACAGAAGCCTTACCTTCACTGGAAGTTCGGTGCCAAACTGATCCACGTATCCAATAACTTGTCCCTCTTTAATTACATCTCCCTGTAAATTTCAGAGTCAAGCAAACCCCAATTCAGAAAAAGCAATGGTGCGTTTCTATGCAAATTTAACCCAAATTTGGTGTTTGGATTGTGTGAAATGAGAAGCATGAAGCCGATACCTAGTTGACAAGAAAAGTAAGGCAGATGCAAACATTGGATCGGAATATTTATCACAAAAGTATGCACTCCCAGAAACTACTGGCCATATCTCACCTATATTATTAATTATACTCATATTTCTGTTTCTAACAAACACCTTTGCCTCAAAGCAGATGGTGCATATCTCTCACTATTTGTGTCCAGCAAAATAACTTGAGCAAAAGAAATACTCCGTCTTATAAATTTTACGTTTGGGCACTTAAAACATAAATACAAACTATGATAAACAAGGACACAGAGCAGGAAGTTGAAATGGTTACGGATGTGTTTTTAAACGAAATGCCCAAGAATATTTTTGCTACTAAAATATCTGAGAAACATAAAAATGTTGTAGAAAGCAGACATGTAAGAGATACCTCTTTACATATAGGCGGTTGCTTCTTTCCTTTCACAGTCCTTCCCCTTCGGAATGAGCCAACCTGGCCAAAAAAAAAAATAGTTGCAGTTGGAACATTCAATATTCTACCAAACAAAGACAAAGGACAACTGTCTTCACAGGCAGAACATATACCGTTGGAGAAGACACAAGCACATATGCATTAGATCCAGAAGCCTCCAAGGCTGCTAATTTTGATGTTTTCACCATGGAGACATTTGTAAATGGACTGGTAGTTTGGGAAGAAGTTTTGGGTGGTGATGGTGGTGGTGCAGCAGGAGCAGATTCAACCATGGGTTTAGATGGAATAGGCGGTGGTGATGTTGGTGATATATGGGACAATGGAGCTACTGTGGCTCCAATGTTCCGCTTCAAGTGCATTTCAAAATCTCCAACCTATGACAGATACGAGTGCTAGTCAGACTATAGAATAGACAAAAAGCCAACAGTTTCCAATTTCAGTAGCCTATTGGCAGTTACTATACTGTAGAATTGTCCAAGTACTTCCCTGAACTGTCACTAGATGGTATACAAGATCTTTATATTACCGTTCTTTGGCAGATTTATTCACATGGAAACTGCTAATGGGTTTCAGCTATTTGAAGTATGAACAGAGTTAATAAAATCTAGAATTGTGCGGATGCTAGATTCTAACTTTAGTCTATTTCAATTCAATGAACTTTTTGTCTTTTATCGAAAGGAAAAAAAACAAAAAAAACAAAGAAAGAAAGATCTCAAATCACTAAAGAGAGTTGTGAATTTGACCCCATTTTCTAGCAGCAAGTTCTTGTCCACCTTAGTGTTACAATGAAGGAATAAGACTCAGCAGGCACTAAAGGGGAATCAAAAATCGGTATACAAGATCTTTCCACTATGGTTTACCTCGTTCTTTTGCAGTTGCTCACATGCCAACTGCAGATGGGTTTTTGAGCTATATGAACCATGAGCCACGTAAATAAAATCTAGAGCTTGTAAGGATGTTATGATTCTATTTCGAACGTATTTTTGTTCTTAGAACCTTTTGCTTATACATTAAATGACAAGAATGTGTTCTAAATGAAACCAGATAATTTAACAGGGTCTTCAAGTTCACCTTTAACTTAAGTTCAGCAATCTCTGTCTCATCGCAGACCTCTAGCATCAAAGCCTGATGATTTTAAAACAATAAATTAAGGCAACTGAGCATCAAAATAGAATAAGCGATGCAAAATCTTGACTGTAAAAGGTCAAAGTGAAATTATAAAGTTCCACAGGCAATATGACACTTTAAACAAATCAATTGGAATCTGACCAACAAAGAAAAATACCATATAAGTAACAAAACAAGTAAATGGAGGAAAAAGCTAATACTAAATTTATGCTCACCTCAAATCCGTTGGGAAAAATTGCACTTCGTGGAGTTTTCTCCAATGAGCTTTGTGGAACACAATCTGATGAAATTGCTCGTGATAAGTATCAATTCAATCTTGAAAAAATATACTTGGATAATGAAACACTATATACTAGCATATACAAAAATTATTACAAGTCTTAAACCATATTAAGTTTTGTGACTATGGTGGACCAACCACCAGCAATAAGAGAAGCGGCAATGCCATTTGGGCAACAATTTCTGGCAGCTCCCCCTTGTAAATAGAAAGGAATGAACTTTCACAAAGGATTGTGTAATGAATTAAGCATAAAACATGAGAGTTGCTTACAAGAGTGTAGTTCTATTTTTCACATATAATACTCTATAATCAGCCTGAATTTCTGTAAATGAATCCCAAAACGAACCTCTTTCCCGAGAAAAATAACAATAAAATAGGAGACAAACATGAGGAGTATTGATTTTTCAGTTGCACAAACTAATAGACAACCATGTTAGCCAGTTTCAGAATAGGATGAGCTCACCATTCGACTTAGCTGTCTCCTTAGCTTCAGATGTCTTTACACATGAAACTCGGAATCCCTTCTGCTTTCTCGGAGAATTGATTAACCTCCCACTGGCAGTCAAACTTGGGATGCAAGATCTGTTTGCGTTAAGCTGCCTAGCATTATACACAGGAACCATACCAGGCTTCTCAAGGAAAGACTTTGTACGTGAAATAGTGTCCACTGAAAATTTCATAATATAACAATCACATGATTTCAGATCATCCTTTAGTACTAGTTGAACCGTTCAAGGCTCCAAGCCTTGCAGAGTAAAAATTCAAATTACATGCATGCAAGGAAACTAACACGCATAAACTCACATATGAATACAGAGAAGTACTAAGCGTAATCTCTAATAGACTAGTTTTACATTTTCACAAGAAAAAGTAGCAGGAATACAGTAGTTCATTTCACTATAAACGAATCAATTCAGATTATATCCAACGTATTGACCCAATACCACATAATAGCCCTTCGAAATTATAACACCAGAAGCATACGATAAGTCAAGATCTTTAGTATAACTGAAACAGTCGGATACTCAAAGCCAAACATGACTACATAAGCATACCTAGTTTACCTACATGTATGCACATAGTATGTAAGTCAAGCAGCATTAAAAGAAAAAAAGAAAACAAAAACTCATATCAGAATCCAACGATTGAACCTAAGATTAAAGCTATCGAATCGACACTACGGACTACGGCATAAAATTGGGAATTCGGTAGAAAAAAGTAAATAAACTCATATATGGAAAAATAAATTAAGCACACATGCTAAGTTAGATCCATTAAGCTCAAGGAAACTCCAATTGAACAGGTCAAAATCACCATTGACATCCTTAAAGCTCCAAATAACAAGCAAACGAAGATCACATTGAACAAATACTAGATCCCACCGCCCTCGAGCCCAATTTCTACGTTGATTTCCAAATTTTCCACTTAACAAGGATTCACGATTCTTTTCAACATAAAGTACCGTCAAAATCGATGTATTTGTTCATTCTCTCAAATCTCCTCGTTGAAATCAACCAAAAAAGCTCAAATCATCCTCATTCATCGCAAGCGAACCTCACTCGAAAGTTCACCGATACATAAAACAAGCAAACACAACATGCAGGTACACTCAGACATGCCAAATCTAGAGAAAGAAACTTACATTGAAAGGATCGGAGAACAGCGGAGGACTCCATGGAGAGAGAGAGAGAGAGAGAGAGAGAGAGAGAGAGAGAGAGAGAGAGGCAAATAAGCTCGAACAAGATGCGGATTGAGAGATGATTTTGGGATTTGACGAAGCAGAGATTTGAGAGAGAGAGAATATGAGGAAAACGAAGAGGCGAAGAAGAAATGAGGAGGAGAAAATGATGGGTATGGGTTTGGTTTAAGCGCAGTTGGGGAGGTTGGGCTTTGAAGTGTCCGCCTCTCTCTCATCAGTTTCTCCGTTTTAGCGCAGACTGATCCTCGCTAACGTGCGCCGGGGTCTTTGTCCACGTGTACGTGGCTCTTATCTGGCACGGACACTCCTTTGGGATTCACGATAGGGGGATTTTGGGCGTGTGATTGTAATTTTCAAGGTGTACGACATCAAAATTAGAAAACGATTGCAGGATCTGAAAATGTTTCCCTTTTTTTTTTTTGCCTTGTGATGTCGTTTTGCCTCTTTCTTCAAATGATTCGCAAGGACACACCACCTTCTACTAATCTCCCCAGGCCTCGAATTCAGCAATCAACTCTAACGTTTTTTTTTTTTTTTTTTTTTTTGTGGTCAAATGTGAGGATGGAAAGTATGTAGACATATCATATCAAGTAAGAAATTACACTAGAATCATTCTAAAATATAATTTACGAGGAATTATAAGATAATACGGGAGGAAAAAAAATGTAAGAAGTAGAATTCTGAACCGTTAAATATTCATAGTTAATTTTTAATGTAATTTAGGGCTCATTTAGAGTCTGTTTAGTTTGTTGATTCGAGTTGAGATGTGACTTTATGTGAGAGCTTTTTACGAGAACAAAAAAATCAGATATAACTGTTTCTGATAGCTTTTTACTGTAGCAAAACTCGAATCGGTGAAATGAACGATACCTTATTTTATGCGTTTAAACTCATGATTTTGATTCTGCTACAGTGTTTTCCTCTCACAAAAAATTTAAATTTTAAATGTCAAAATTAAGAATCACTAGTTTAAGCGCATGAACCAAACGGACCCTTAAAGATTAAAAGACGTGTTTCTTATAGGTCTGTGGCACGTTGATAACTTGATATAACTCGAAATCATGAAGATAATGAGTTTAGTTTTTACTATAAATAGATATGGGTTATAATCGAGTAGATACGATTAACACCATTAATAATTAGGTCATGTTTAGATTGACATTTTTAACATGTTTAATAAATAATTTATATTTGAGTTTATATTTTCTGTCACAATTTATAAACAGATTGATACAAATATGACCCATAAGCATAAATTGTGAGCCCTCTTACATCCCATATGGTTTAAATTAACGTTGTCACATATACAACTATGACAACATTGAAAGTGGCCAATGTCTACATACTATTAACAATACGTTTCAGCTTCTTTACTATCTTAAAATCCAATAAATTACAATATTACAATCCCTTTATTTCTGAGCCATCTAGGTCTCCCTCTTAGGCTAACAAATCACAAGGTTAAGGATCTCTCTAAACTCCAACCTCCTAGTCTCAGTATAACACGTTCTATATTTGTTAGGCCAATACGTCAACCAAATCCACCCCCTTATTTCCCACTCCATTGTCGTTCCCATGGCAGCTTTGTCCACTTTCCACACCACACTCTCTCCATACTCATCTCCAGCAAAAACCACACCTCCTTGTCTAGTAAAAGGCCTATAAGCACTAGAATATCTATGCTTAAACCAAGCTTTGGGGTTCATCAAAGCAATCTTTGATGGCTTAGAAGAGAACACCTCTCTCCCATTCACACTGTCATGGAGATACCAATTCAGGTTTGCGCTGTATCCGTGCACGGATTCCTCGAACTTCCACGGCTTCAGGCTCATTGTCACTGTCTCCCCGGCGGATACCTTGAGCCCCAAGTAAGGGTTCGGCGGTTCAAAACCGGCTTCTATGGTCTTCTCAAGGCCAATCTCTCTCACGGGGTTCTGGGAGGATTTGCTCACTGATACGCTTAGGACGTTGGTTTGCAGGGTTGGAGTGAGTTGTAAGGATATTCGTGATGGGAAGTGCTTCTCTGATGACCCAACACCTCGTTCGGACATCAGTGTCTCGTTCACAAGCTTGATAACATCACATCTGTTAAGAAAGACAAGAAATGGATACAATGAAGCCTCTTGTTTTGAATTTGAAGCTTTTGTGGTTAAAAGAATATATAGAAATTTCCTATTGGCACAAATGCCACTGAGTAACTTTATTGATTCGGACTTAGATTTTTAAAACGCAAAAAAAAAAAAAAAAAATCAATCCTTCCTTCTAATTTTTTTTTTTCGGCCTTAGATTTTTAAAACCCAAAAAAAAAAAAAAAAAATCAATCCTTCCTTCTAATTTTTTTTTTTTTCACAAATAAACTTTTATATCTAAAAATTAGTGGTTAATGATATTTAATGCTTTTAAAAAAAAATAGAGAGATCTTTTTTCATAAAGTTATGAATAAATAAATTGTTTTAATTTTTAGAGTATTAGAGGCATCTGCTACCAAACTTTTCATGAATGACAAGTTATGTACGTCCTAAAATTTTAGTATTGATAACTTACCCAACAATTTAAAAAAAGTATCGCAGAGAATCCCAAATCAACGATGAATGTTAAAATTTTGATTAAACATCCTCATACACACTGTGAACTTGTTTGAAAAAAGAAAAAAAAATTTTAAATGACTATCATAGCACATCACATTATGTGTACGGGAATGTTCCGTTCTAAAGACATTAAAATTCATCGATTTGGGACACTGTACAACCTTTTATTAAATGTAGGATAATTCGTCACAATAAAAAATTTACCGATTTAGTACAATTCAGGGACAAAAGCTTCAAAATCCCTTATTTTTAAGCCAAAAGTTAAGTACCAAACGTTTGGTACAAATCCCAAATACTGTATAATGAGCTATAAAATGCAACAATTTTAGGAGACGTTTGGTTCATGGATTAGAATTATTTTCGATTTATGTGTATTTTTTGTGAAAAAAAATACTATAACGAATCATGAATTATGATTTAAATCATAATATGAATCACTGTACCAAACGTCTCCTTATACTGATTGATCTGGCATATGTACCTACCTTATGTTGTCTATATTTACCACGACACCAACCCACGAGCCTTGAGGCACGACCCTGTAATTGAATTGTACAACACCTTCTAGCTGGTGGTAATTCAGAGAGAATTGCAACCTTTGATCATCATCATGATGACCCGAAGGAGTAGTACTAGTAATTATAGTACTGCTAGAACTACTGCTCTCCATGTTCATGGCGATCAAAGGGCAATAGAGCTGAACTTTCCACAATCCGAAAGTGGAAAGCGCGTAAGAGAAGAGAGACGACGGCGTTTGAATCATGGCAGTCGTACTAATTCTTCGGCCGCAGGCTTGGAGCTCGGCAATCCAGTTTGTCACGGCAAGGTTTACGGACCTCATCCACCGATCTTCCAAGTTGGACCCCAGCATTTTCATGAGCAATTTCGTCGCTTTCCTCGACCGGCAATTCATCAAGTGGTTCTTGATCGTGTCGAGGCAGTCGCGGCGGAGAGCTGACGGCGCTTCGTAGATGCAGACGAGGAAGAAGAGAGTTAGAAACGCGACGTTGAAAGTTTCCTTGACGTTTTGTAGGGAGTGATCATAATCCACTCTAAGGAATTTGATCATGGAATTGTTGTTGTTGTTTGAGCCATAGCGAAGGACGTCTTCAATGAAGTTGAGAAAGAGAGGCAATACAATGGTTTGGTCATCTAGGGAGTTGTTATAGTTAGTTGATAATGATTTGGAGCTGATTTTGAGGGGTTTTGAAGTCCAAAGAGAGATGGGAAGGTTGAAATCGGCAATTATGGAGAAACAAAGAAATGGGGTTTGGTTGTTTTTTGATATGGTGAGGTTGAGAGATGGTTGGGATATTGAAGCTGAGGAACATAGGCAAAGGGAAATATTGGAAGTTTTTTGCCATTGAGTGATTGGTGGAAGGTTCCGAATCCATGAAAAGATATCAGGAAACACACAAGAAGCCATGGAAAACAAATATGGACTTAATAAGTTGATTAACTTCTTAATTTGTCACACTATGTTGGATGGGGTTTGAACTGAAAATGATCATGATATTTAAGGACTTGCTCAATACTAGAAGAAAAGCTAGGATTCTTTGGTTCGTAAGGAAAGGAAAAAAAGGGTCAAAAAGTAAATGATTCGTTATAAGATGATTAGCATTAGAGGAACCTTGTAGAGTTGTAGATGGATAGTTGTACAAGGAAAATTAACTACTATATATTGCACAAAGCTAATATGTGAGGATTCGTCCTAACCTATATATACTTTTTTTATGGCGACAAATAATTAAGTTTAATTATTTGTATTGGGCCAGCACCACAAGGAATATCGGCTAAGCTTCTTGTTGAAGAGTTCGCTCCATATATCCATCATGCTTACTAACCTCTACAAATTTGATGGATTATGCACGTGCTTTAATACATGATTTTCAAAAGAAAATTTGGAAAAACATAAATCAAATAAATATTGGATAATTTGGTCACTAAAACTTGATAAAACATCGTAATTTGCGATAAAAATTGTTTCTTATTACAAAAATGTCCATGAATTACTTGCTTGCGAATTGGTCTTTAAAACTAGCTAGCTAGCTATCTACGTAAAGCATAACATAAATGGTATATAGTCGGAAAACAGGGAAACTAGTGTACGTCTATAATTAAAGCGTGATGGAATCTGCAGCTAATATGTATTTGGCGAACTCTTTTTATAATTTCTTGAGTAAGCAAAATATGCTAATTATAACTAGTTACCATTAATTTTCTTATAACAAGTTAAGAATGTCAAAACTTTAGCCAATAAGGAAGTCTTAGAAGTAGTTACGCTAAGAGGTAGTTTAGTACATGTTTGAATGAACATCCGTTGATACCATCTCTTTGGAACATATTAAGTACATATCTCTTTGGAAATGTAAAAGAAAAAAGTCGCTTAATGATCATTATATATATCATATAAAATGTATATCTTCGGATTTAAGCCACCTTTTCTTTTCTTTATATAGTTTAAACCAGACTAAATGGGCCCACTCGAGACCCACAACTATTGGTTCAGACCCAACCGTAAATTTTTTGGGCTGGCGATCCTCTCTCTTTTAGGGCCAGATCAACCCGACTCAAATATCATATTTAGTTTTTTTTTTAAATACCTTATAAAATTGCACTCCGCCCTAAATTTTTAGGCTTGAGGCCTGGCCAGACCGGGTCCGGCCAACCCTTTCTCTTTTAAAATTGGCCCGAGCCGGCCTGAAATTTCTTTTTAAACAATCTAAATTTACTTTTAACAGAAGTACCAAACATTCGTACATTTATTCTTTAACAAATTAACTTTCCTTAGACGTTATTAGTCCTGCAATGGGTTCACAACTAGCAATCTGCCAATGCAAATGTTAAAAATGACACATTTGATATATATATATATATATATATACATATTAACTCTAATACATTTAAAATGTGTATTCATCTTCTATCAGAAATAGTAAAGCTTTCTTTATTTCATGACTCAAGTAATATTATTACGGTGTTTCTTTTCACCAAAATTTAAAATTAATTTTTTTTGTTACAGTATTTTGTCTCTCACATACACAACTTAAATTACAACTCAAGTTATGACTTAAATTGGAAAATAAACATACCCTATACTTTAAAACTTATGAAAGCAATTTTTAATTTCTTTAAAAATTAAACATGATAATATTATAATAATTAAATTAAAATGGCTAATTTTCAGATAAAAAACTGAAAATGGTTAGTACAACAACAATAGTAAAATCAAATGTCAAAATTTAACATTTGTCATACTTCGTGTTAAATTGGTCACCCGATATAAAATATATCAAATTTAACACAAAATACACTATACCGGAGATAATTTTTTCACTCGAGCGCTGTATTAAAGATGCTATAATACGTACTCATGTATCAAATGCGTTGTACTCGTTTTTGTCGTTCTCCAAAATGACAATCGCCATGACATTCGTCAGGTGCATTGTCGTTCTATTGCATGTCGTATAGAATTTAATACGACATGTCGTTTTTTTCCACTTTGCTGTGGTGTCGTTAACCTTGGACAACTTTATCTGCATAATCAAAATGAGTTGTTTTCTTCGTTTTCCAATCCCAAAAAGAAAGGGGAAAAAAAAAAGAAAAAAAGAACACAGTGATGTTTTATAGTTTCTACGATGCCGTTTAACTTGTTGCTGTTTTCTGTCTATTGGACAAATCAGTATATCGGTATCCCCAACGTTCATGATTAATCAACTTGCTTCATCTGCACCGTCCATTTCGAACGCGCTTTGGGCACCCAAATTCCTCCCCACACAGAATCATTTCCTTATTTCGCCTTTCCCTTTCCGATTGTTGGCCTACTATATTCTCTCCCACAACCCAGCCCCCTCTCTCTCTCCCTCCCTTGTCTCTCTCGATCTCTCGCCAATTTCATAAGTGAATCCCACGCTCCATCCATGGCTTCCCCACCGACACTCCCGGTCTCAAGCTCCCAACCCGCCGCGGGTGCCACCTCCCAGCCGCCGATCGCCACTCCCGCCTTCCGCGCGTTCCTCTCACGCCTCTCCGCCTCCCTCCGCAACGGCTTCTCGCAGCGCCGCCCATGGCTGGAGCTCCTCGACCGGAGCTCCATGGCCCGACCGGAGTCCCTCTCCGAAGCCTATTCTCGGATCCGCAAGAACTTCTCTTACTTCCGCGTCAACTACGCCACCCTGGTCGCCGTCGTCCTCGCCCTGTCGCTCCTCTCCCATCCTTTCTCACTCGTCGTCCTCCTGTCTCTCTTCGCCGCCTGGGCCTTCCTCTACCTTTTCAAGCCGTCCGATCAGCCCCTCGTCATCCTCGGCCGCACCTTCTCCGATACCGAAACCCTAGTCGGCTTGATCGTGGTGACGGTTATCGTCGTCTTCGTCTCCAGTGTCGGATCGCTCCTGATCTCGGCGCTAATGGTCGGATTCGCTCTCGTGTGCGCTCACGGTGCGTTTAGGGTTCCGGAGGACCTGTTTCTCGACGATCAAGAGCCTACAAACGTCGGATTCCTCTCCTTCCTCGGCGGCGCCGCCTCGGCCGCCTCGGCCGCTGCTCCCTCCATCGCCTCACTCGTGTAGTGGAATATCTTTGTGCCCTAGTAATTTCAAGGTTTGTTAGAGTGAATCTTTGATGTACTCTTTGCCTTTGCAAATTGCAATTGGTGATTCTTGTTTTCTTGTTAGAAAGAGCGATTTATTTGAGAGATCATAGAACAAGTGTTAGGGTGTTTTGGAGATTGGATTTGGTTCTGAACTAAATTTGTTCGGATAATGCTGCAAGATGTAAACTTTTTCTTTGTAACGAAAAATTTAGTTCCTATAACATTCATTTCTTATGTTCTCCAACTCGTGCTTTGTTATTGTTGTTCAATTATTTATCTTGAGAAAACGTCTCTGCTATTACTTCCTTGTTTCTTTTAGTATCATCTGCAAGTTTCATTTTGGTTATGCCCATAGATTCCTATTATTCCGGTACTTGTGAAGTTTGTTAAATTTGCTGTCTTGATACAGTGGTAGTGAAGGAAGTGTGCTTGTCGAACTGCAATGAATTAGACCTGCGTTAGTTATTTTCAATTTACTAGAGAAGTAAAAAAGAGTGAAGTAAGACTAAGCTGATTACCTTATGATCTTAGGTCGGAACATGTTAATAGGATCTTTTTCTCGCCCCCCTTTTTACGTGGGGGCATAAGAAAGGAAAGAGGGGGATGGATATTACTCAGTGGTAGATCCCACCCTTGATAATTGCGCTGTTGTGCCTGGGCTGTGAGGGCTCTCAACCAGATGTATAGTTCAATGCACCTTACATTTCGAATCGGGGTTTAAAACCAAACTACTCCTTATATGCTCTCATGGATACGGGCGGTCATGGGGAGGGCTCCTTTTATTGAGAATCCATACATCCTTGTATGAGGCAAGATTTATGCAGGCTAGTTTAACAATGTCAACTACTGTATATGGACAATTTTGTTCGATTTGTATCACTCCAAAGTAACTCCTCGTGTCATTTATCATATCTGTGGTTTACTAAAAACTTCTGTATTTTATCATGTCAAGCCATGGTTACTCTTTCGACTTCCAATGGTTGTGTAGATTGTATAGTTAAAGACAATGGAAGCTAAGGAAGAGCAATACTATTTAGCATAGGTGATGCCGAACAACACTATTCACCAGGTCCCGTATGTGGAAAGAAGTGGTAGGACTTACTGTTCGTGAGTAATTGTGTCTGGCAACACTCATGCCCTTTTGCCCTATCTTCTCTAATGACTGTTACCCTGAAGCTTTCACTATTTCATCAGCCGTTAATGAAACTGCATTTTGTGCGTGGGAGCAGATGATAACTATGCAAAGGGTGAAATAAAAGCAGGGTACAATAATTGTTTATATATATACAGACACACACATATTTTAGTGAATTGGGGTGCATCCAGTTGAATCTGATCTGAGCCGACAGAAAGTTAAAAGACTGATGCTTCCTATACGGAGTTGAAATGTGAAATATGGAGTGAAAACAAAGTACGAACTTCAGAAAGGCCATGTTCAGTTTTTTTTTTTCAACTTTTTCCTCCCTTTTCTTTTGGCTTTGATGGGAACCAACTTACTAATCGGTGCTTACACGCAAATCTGATGAAAGGCAGCAGACAGAATGGTTTTTTGCTCATATTTGTTTGATAGTGACTTAAGTTGACCCTTAATGATGCATGGGACAGCAATGGCGATCTTTCATTGCCTGCATTGGCTTAAGGAGATGAAGAGGACATGATTCCAAATTTCCAATTACAAGCAACACCGACTTTTTTTTTTTTTTTTTTTCTAGTTTTCTTTCAGTTGTCCCTTAATGGCCAATTTGACATTCGCAGGACCATTGGTCCATGACTTAAAAGATTCAACTTTAATTTTAATTATGAAAAAGAAATTATCGAGTCAATCCGTTTGGTTCATGAATTAGAATATGATATTATAATTATTTTTTATTTACGTATATTTTTTATAAAAAAAATATTATAATAAATCATGATTTAAATTAAAGAATGAATACTAAATAAGTAAATGTAAAAACAAGAATGGGGTGTTCAAGTGGAGGCAACGACATAACTTTCAACTCCTCTATCCGACCAAATCACCACGTCACACAACACAACATGTAAGATGATGATGATGACGACGACCCTTTTCTACTTTGAGTTTGAAGTTAAAAGCCATACGTCAGAAAAGCTGCAAGTCCCAACTCAAACTTTTCCAAACTCTAACGCATATCATTAATGATCGAAGGTACTCCTCTCTCTCTCTCTCTCTCTCTCTCTCTCTCTCTCTCTCTCTCTCTCTCTCTCTCTCTCTCTCTCTCTCTCTCTCAGCATTCCTATTTCTCAATAAAAATTTCATATTAGATTATTCATCCAAGGGTTTTTATAATATATCAAACGCACACAAAGGCTACAAATGGTAATAACCACACTGTCAGCTACTCATATATATATACACACACACATGTATATATATGTATCCGAAATGGATTGTCGTGTCAATTTTTAATAATTTAACCTCGTATTTTGAAATGCCTCCAACTGAAAGATGATGTTCAGATAAACTAAGATAGCAGGGGCAAAACAGTCTTAACAATCTTACATGAAGGCTGCATGTATTGCAGTTGATTGTGCGGGTCCCATTGAAAAAGATAGCCGTTGTGAGGAGCGGTTGTGGCAATAAAATTACTTGGGATTCAACCCACAAATGAAAATGACCATGCGATCGAGATGGTCAAAGAAATAAAAATTATAAAAAAAGGAGAAATATAATGCTCAGAGAAGAGAAAAAAAAAAGTAGCCGTTAGGCTATGCAAGTAGAAGAGCCCTGAAATGATGTTCTGATAAACTAGATACCAGGGGCAAAATAGTCTTAACATTCTTACATGAAGGCTGCATGTATTGCAGTTGATTTGTGCGGGTCCCAGTGAAAAAGATAGCCGTTTTTTTTGTTCTTTTGCTAAAAAAAAAAGAGAGCCGTTGTGAGAATCGGTTGTGGCAATAAAATTACTCGAATTCAACCCACAAATGAAGGTTACGTTTGGCTCAGGAAAATTTAGAAAAATATTATAACAAATTAAAAATCATAATTTTAAATTTAAAACTTTTAAAATAAACGGAGCAGAAAATGACCATAAGATCAAGATAGTCAAAGAAATAAAAATAAAAATAATAAAAGAGGAGAAATATAATGCTCAGAGGAGAAAAAAAAAAAGATTATGTTGAAGACTAGCCGTTAGGCTATGTAAGAAGAAGAGCCCTGCACCTTAATGCACTCACCACCCGACAATTTCTCTCTCTAAAAAAACATGCTCACGTGCTCTTTCGCAGTCACAGGAAACCCCATCCATCCCCATCCCTACCTGTAGCTCCGACTACTTAAAACATTCTTCCAAGTGGCAAGACCGAAACGAGGGAGCCATTAAAATACCCTTCTTCAATCCATTTTCGCATCTTCAACTTACTTGTTCATGGTTATTGATAGATTCCACAAATACCCAGTTAACAATTTCAGTCTTGAGATGAAAATAGCATTAGATTGTTGGCATTTTCTCTACTTTCTTCCGTTTCTTCTCGTCATATTATGCGTGTCCGAGCCAATGTCAAGCCAAGATTGGGACGGTGTGGTCGTCACAGCGGCAGATTTCCAATCACTCCAAGCGTTCAAGCACGAGCTCTTCGACCCAAAAGGCTTCCTGAGGAGCTGGAACGACAGCGGCTACGGAGCTTGCTCGGGCGGCTGGGTCGGGATCAAGTGCGCTCAGGGACAGGTCATTGTGATACAGCTTCCATGGAAGGGATTAGGAGGCAGAATCACCGAAAAGATTGGCCAACTCCAAGCTCTTAGAAAGCTAAGTCTTCATGACAATTCCATTGAAGGCTCAATTCCTTATTCCTTAGGCTTGCTTCCGAGCCTCAGAGGTGTTCAGCTCTTCAACAACCGGCTCTCAGGTTCAATCCCTCCTTCGTTGAGTTTTAGTCCATTGCTTCAGAATCTTGACCTTAGTAATAACTCTCTTAGTGGGACTATCCCACCTAGTCTAGCAAACTGTACCAAACTTTTTAAACTTCATCTTAGTTTCAATTCCCTTTCTGGGTCAATCCCATCTGGTGTTATTGGCTCAAAATCCTTGATCTTTCTTTCTCTTGACCACAACAATCTCTCTGGTCATGTCCCTGACTCTTGGGGTAACAACAATAGTACAACACGAAACAAGAATGTTTCTTTCAATCTTCAGTCCTTGACCCTTGATCACAACTCTCTTGA
>NW_010356865.1:26700-36942 GCF_000414095.1 Morus notabilis | reverse complement strand
CTTATTTGAAGCTTTCCTGCTAGTATCTCCAATTTGTCTTCACTTGTTGTGTTGAATTTGGAAGGGAACAAGTTCGATGGCCAAATCCCGGAAGAGCTTGGGAGATTGCAAAATCTTTCTGTTCTAAACCTTAGAGGAAACCACTTCCAGGGTCCAATCCCTCCTTCAATTGGAAAAATTTCCACACTCACGCAGCTTGACTTGTCCCACAATAATCTCAGCCAAGAAATCCCTGACTCCTTTGCTTCTTTGTCACGCCTTAGTCTTTTCAATGTTTCATACAACAGTCTCTCCGGTCATATTCCTGACTCTTGGGGTAACAATAATAGTACAACACAAAACAAGAATGTTTCTTTTCATCTTCAGTCCTTGATCCTTGATCACAATTCTCTTGATGGAAGCATTCCTGCTAGCATCTCCAATTTGTCTTCACTTGTTGTGTTGAATTTGGAAGGGAACAAGTTCGATAGCGAAATCCCGGAAGAGCTTGGGAGATTGCGAAATCTTTCTGTTCTAAACCTTAGAGGAAACCACTTCCGGGGTCCAATCCCTGCTTCAATTGGAAACGTTTCCACACTCACGCAGCTTGACTTGTCCCACAATAATCTCAGCCTAGAAATCCCTGACTCCTTTGCTTCTTTGTCACGCCTTAGTCTTTTCAATGTTTCCTACAACAATCTCTCTGGTTCTGTCCCAACTCCTCTGGCACAAAAGTTCAACGCCAGCTCTTTTGTGGGGAATGTTCAGCTTTGTGGGTACGCTGGTTCAACCCCATGCCCTTCTGAAGAAATACCTTCGGCTCCATCGCCCGTGGTATCGAAACCTCATCCTCGTCGCCACAAACTAAGTACCAAGGACATAATTCTCATAGCAGCCGGGGCTCTACTCATAGTTATGCTCATAATTTGTTGCATTCTACTCTTCTTCTTGGTGCGAAGAAAGCCTCCATCAAAAGCCAAGGACGGTCAGGCCGTCCCAAGGGCCGAAAAGGGGGCACCACCGGCTGAAGCGGAAGCAGGCGGCGGAGAGGCTGGAGGAAAGCTGGTACACTTTGATGGGCCAGTGGTGTTCACGGCAGATGATCTTTTGTGTGCAACGGCTGAGATTATGGGGAAGAGCACTTATGGGACTGTGTATAAGGCCACACTGGAAGATGGACATCAAGTTGCGGTCAAGAGGTTGAGGGAGAAGATCACAAAGAGCCAGAAGGAATTTGAGACCGAGGTTAATGTGTTGGGGAAAATCAGACACCCCAATCTCTTGGCTTTGAGGGCTTATTACATGGGTCCTAAAGGAGAGAAGCTCCTTGTTTTTGATCACATGCCAAGAGGAAGTCTTGCAACATTTCTCCATGGTAAACTTGAACCCAAATTCTCCCTTATTTGTTTGATTTGTATTAGTCTTTTGATTGGTTCTAAAACTTTAGCAAAACTGTGCCTTTGGTTTCAAAATTTAGAATCACAATTTTAATACTTTAATAGGATGATAGAACACAACTTTTAACCGTTAGATGTTCGAAGGTATGCTAAATTATTATACTTTCTTTGATTTAGTAACAAACCAATAATACTAATCTAATTATTTTCTTTTACTTGTTCCATTTTCTGCAGCTAGAGGGCCTGAAACGCCCATTAATTGGCCAACAAGAATGAAAATAGTCCAGGGCATGACTCGCGGTCTGTTCTACCTCCATTCCCATGAGAACATCATCCATGGAAATCTCACATCAAGCAACATCTTACTTGACGAGCAAGCGAACGCCAAAGTAGCGGATTTCGGTCTCTCTCACCTAATGACAACTGCAGCAACATCCAATGTTATTGCCACTGCGGGTGCACTAGGATACCGTGCACCGGAGCTCTCAAAGCTGAAGAAGGCGAATACGAAAACCGATGTGTACAGCCTCGGTGTCATCATGTTGGAGCTCTTGACAGGGAAGTCTCCAGGCGAAGCGATGAACGGCATGGATTTGCCTCAGTGGGTTGCCTCCATTGTGAAAGAGGAGTGGACAAATGAGGTGTTTGACTTGGAGTTGATGAGGGATGCACCTAGCATCGGAGACGAGCTGCTCAACACCTTGAAACTGGCTTTGCATTGCGTCGATCCTTCCCCGTCTGCGAGGCCCGAAGTTCAACAGGTCCTGCAGCAACTTGAAGAGATCAGACCACTCGATACTATGACTGTTAGTTCTGGTGATGATGGAACTGGAGTTCCTTCAACTAGCGAGTGAAAAAGCAAAAATTGGTTTCCAGAATTTGGGTAGTAAAATATGAGATTAGTAGAGTAGGAGGAGAGACTAAATGATGATCAATTCTTTCATTCTTCAAAATAGTGATTTTGGTTTGTTTTTAAATATATTTAAGTCGTGTAAATACAAGTCTGTTTTGATCCCGTCTAAGAGTGTTTTTTTTATGTTTTCGCTTTGCAATCTCATTCTTCACAAAGTCCTTAATTGCTTTAGTTTGTTTCTGTTTTCTCATTGATAAGATCATAAGATACAGTTTTGAATTGTAGAAAAATATAATTCTCTTGAGGACTCAAAAACTATCATATCTAATTTTTTCCTCCAATCAAAATGAGAAATAATTTTTCGTTTCATCATTGGCGTTTAATAATATATCAGCTTTTCTCTGTGGGGCTGAGACAGTTGTGTTGGACCACTGAGAAACACGACATTTATGGACTTCTAGAAAATGTTGATCTAGCAAAGCTCAATCAGAATTCAGAAGGAAGGTGCTCCATTTACTACGACTACATAATGATGATGATGATGGAGACTACCTTGTCACATTATTGCTTTACTGCCGTTGTCTTCGTTAACGGCTCAAATTATTTTATTTTATTATTTTATTATTATTATTATATTATTATTATTATTTAAGAAACGCGTAACAATCATTGAAATTAGACTCCGTTCACTTCGCTTATTCGAGTTTAGAATTTGAGTTTTTCTACTGTAAAAAGCTCTCATAATCAATCACATCTAACTTTTTTGCTACAGTAAAAAGCTCTCACATAAAATTACATCTCAACTCAAATTCTAAACTCGAATCAACGAAGTGAACGGGGCCAATTCTTTTGCGCCCTCTAATTTCTCTCACACTCATAGTCTCCCACTTAATGTTAATGCACCGACAAAAGGCATATCATTATAGATAATCTTGATAAATATTTTTAAAAGTGTATGAGTCAAAATTTTTATTTTTATTCTTGATTTATAACATTTTTTGTTAAATAATTACACTAATAAAATGATAAGAGTAAAGGATAAAAGTCCAAACTCATACACTCTAAAAAACAAACTCTCCATTTTTTTTATCATTTTTTTTAAGGACGATAAAGAAACAGGAAAACAAATTAAGCAATATTCTTTTCAAGTAAAACTTGAAAAAGAAACTACAATAGTAGTACCTGGTAGGTCAAATAATTTTGTTATAAATGTTGGCTCCAAGGTTTCATTAAATTAATTAATAATGATTTTGATGATAACAAATAAATTGATTGTTTGGTTACTAAACATTTTTCTTGAGTTTGTTTTATGCTTAAATTGTTCATGTAGATTACTTAACAAAGATTGAACAATGTTAAAAAGTGCTCTCAAATTCAAAGCTTGGAATTGGAAAAATGAAGCTTGAAGATGGATTTTAGAGTGAAGAAATAATGTACAAGACTTGCTCACGTAGGTTTATTTTTACAACTTTAGTCTTTTATTTGATGTTTGAGCACTTGGCAAAAATTATCTCATTAATTTGGCTAAAAGTTTTTCACTAAAAATTATTTTTGAAATTCTTGCGAGTGACAGTTTTACATCTAAATAATTTTTAAAAATTATAAAAAATTGAGGGATGTTTTAAATGTATAAAAGAAGACTTGTGCCCGAAAATTGTGTTAAAATAAAATTTTTAAGCCTTCCTAGAAGTTACATGCAGTGGTTGTGTTGTCACTGTCCGGTACGTCCGGTTAACTGGACTTGCCGAACGGCTAGTTTTAATTAGCCGTTATACACGAGTCTAAACGGCTCTATTTTGTATTTTTTGACATATAAAAGGTCTTTATAGTCCAAAATTGTTGTTGAACATTTCTAAGAGCTCCAAAGGGTATCCAAACATCATTGAACTCAAATTGTACTAATTCTTTTGATTTTTTAAGCTTTCAATACACACTTTGAGCCAAACTTGAGATTATTCTTGCTTTGTGTGAAAAACATCCCCTAGCATCTTACTTGTAATTAAACAAAGTTGAGGGAGATTTTCTTTAAGTGATCTAGCTTTAATATTCCATTATTCCACCAAAGTTTTAGGTTGCCAATCTCTTGAAATTTGGTGTGTAAAGGATAGCCTAAATCTTAAGTTAAAGTTTGGCAATTGTGAGAGGTTGTGGTGAGTATTGGATTGAAGAAGTCATCATCTTTGTATTGGAGTGATCGAGCCGAAAAGATGATCGAATATAGTAGAAGAGGTCAAGCGGTGGTTTGCGTGGCAACGGTGGATGTAAGCATATTGTCAAACCACTATAAATTGCGTTTACACTTTCTTTCTCTTAATCTCTTTAAATTTCTGCAATTTGCTTTTCAATTGGTATTTATCTTGATTAATTTGCATCTTGACATTAGATTTGTTTAGTTTCTTGTATTCTTTGAAGTGCTTGAGATTTCGCTATTGAGTTTATCATTACTATTTGCTCTAATTTTCTAATAACTGTGATTATTTTTGAAAATTTGTTTAAAACACAATTCACCCCCTCTTGGGTAGTAGGATAACAATAAAGACGTGTAATAAGTTCCACTTTTTTTAGCAAAAAAAAGTTCCACTTTTAGATTTTCTTTTTCCTCTTACATACGTAACTGGTTAGAAGGCAAAATAAGGTCCGTGGCTTTTGGCTAGAGACCTACTTGGTCAAAATGCTCAGTGCATAAAAAGGGTGTCAATTTCGTATTCCAACCTGTAGATGAAAAGATGGTTTGAATTACAATATAGTCGTATAGGCTACCCTTTTATTTTCGCTTGAATGATTGATTGCCCGCAAGGCGCAAACTCTTGCTGGTATTAGTAAAACTTGTTAGAGTACACAACAATTTGATGTCAATTTGTAACTTGTATTGGTATACGTACATTTAGAGAGAAGAAAACAATGGAAAAGCTGATAGCAAAGATTGACAGTTAAAAGTTAACAGATTTTCCTTCTCTAGCGTATTCACCGGTCTCCTCCGTGAGTTTTTCCCACACATTTGCCATCTTCTCTGCATATCCTGCCTGTTGTAGAATGCATGGCATAGCATATTGTTTTCAGATTAGAAATTTAAGATACAGGGCGGAAAAATGTCGGGCTTAGCAAAATTTATTCAAGAGAGTATGCAATGAGATGAGAGTTCATACAGATACCTGATTAAGTACAAAAGCTCTCAACATGCACATAAAGTCGTCATGCCTTTCTTTATCAAGCCTTTCAAGCTCGCTTCTGTTGTGTTCCTGCATAAACATAGATACCAGTCACATTTATACCACTTGCATATGATTTCATCATGAAATACAATGTCTTAGATGCTTCATTTAGTAAGCTAGAACTCACATCTCTCATCAAACTACAAAGGCAAAATACAAAAAGAAAAAAAAAAAAAAAAAAAAGGAACTAGGACCAAATATGCTTTGCTAAATCATCTAGCTGGTATTATGTAATTGATTCAATACTGACGGAGTTCGGCAGAATTATTGCATTAGTTAAGTAGACAGAAGACGGAGAGAATCAGATTTTACTGCTGTTTTCCATTTCTGCAAGTCCACATGTAGGGGAAGCCTTCCCCATTTTTTACTTTGTTTATTGCAAGGATGTATAGCTCTTCAATGAGCATAAGTTAAGTGTTGCACTTGGATATCAATGTTTCCTCAATTTACATTCACCATAGCTACATTTGTCAAGAAGGCAAGAAGTTCTAACAGCTTTTTAAGACAAAGCAACGTCAAGCTTTACTTGGACAGTAAGTCTGGATGTGTCGCCACATGTATACCCGATATTAGAAGAGTGAAATGAAAGCCATGATGTACCGGCAAATGAAAAGCAATTTAAAACAATAATTTACACATCATGTAATGCAAATTCACTACTTAGGCACTGACAAAAAACAAAATTATCACGCGGATGCTATTTTTCTTGGCATGAATCTCAAATGCTTCAACAGACTTCCAGTAAGAAAATCTTTACCTTGATCCCTTCGTATTCTCTTACAGCAGAAGATTTTGCATCCTCAGTAAGTCTGACAGTTTCTTTTAACTCCTCTATCTTGCGCATCCTTGATCTGTCCCCACCAAATATTTTGGACGAGGCAGCTTCAAGCTTCTCAATCCTAGACTTCAAGGAAGTTAGCTCGGTTGACAGAGTCTGAACTGTAAGTAAAGCACTTGATCGATCCGAAAATGCAGTGTTGGCAGCTAACATAACTCCTAGATAATCGTGGAGTTTATCCTGCAATAAATGTGAGTTAATATGTAAGGATTCTCCATCAATGATGGATAAACATATGGGGAGAATTGGTAGTAGTTATAAGGACTAGAGAGGTGATATGCAAGGAAGCTTTGGAGACATTAAGGGACCCATCTAGATCAAAACAAAATTGGTAGGTGTATCAATGTAAACAAAAAAAAAAAAAAAAATCCAGTAATTTACCAAATGCTTAACCGTCTGCGAATTTAACTCCCTATATAATCTGCCGGATTTAACAGCAGCAGTCGCCACGTTTTTCATATCAGCGGCTCTTACTCTTTGTGAGTTGAAAACGGCTTCATCCGTCTCAAACTTGGTCAATTTCACAAATGCCAACCCCAATTCCCCCATTGTCTCTCCTATGTCTTGCTGAGCTTTTACCAGAGCCTCAGCCTGCAAAACCAGGCATAAATACAAAACATTCACAAACAAAAACACCACCAATAACCAAACAAACTCCTATCATCCATCCTTTGTACTAGATATTCAGTTGCCAAATTTGTCAATTGTCACCATGAAATGGGCCCATTAAAGGGGAAAAAAACATTCATTCATTCATCAATAAATGCTATTAAATTTGTTCTCATTGAACTACCCCAGACTTATCCCAGTTACACCAAATTTTGGTATTGTCACAATCCAGATGCTATATTATGAACATCTCTATCTTCAAATCCTTTGTTCAAGTAAAACCAAAAACAAGATATGAACAAAGAAGGAAACGAGCACACCTGTTGAGACAAATTGCTAAGCTGTTGCTCAAACTCCAAGAGCCATTCTTTCCTCTCCAAGAACTCCTTATCTTCCTCAACAACCAGAGGCTTGACTCTTCCCCAGTCATTCACCACCGACTGTCTCAACTCCTTGAACATCCTCATCAAGTCCCCGCCGGTTCTCCCCTCCGCCGCCACAACCGAAGGCTGCTTCGGCGACACGTCCACGCTCTTCGGAAGCTGCAAAACCCTCCCTCTGGTAATCAAAAACGCTCTAAGCTCCTCACTCCTCCGAATCACCGGGTGCGCCGCCAATTTGTTCAGGTACTTCTCCACTTGAGCCCTCCGCTGCTCCACGAACTGCTCCGATTGCATCATCTGGCTCTCCACCACGCTCTTATCCGGTCGTACGGGGACGAAAAACCCTCTGTGCGTCTCCGATAACCGCTCCGACAGCGCCACCACGTCCCTGAACCGCCGCCGCACTATGAACTCGGATCCTCCGAAACCTTGAATGTTCGTCCTCATCGTGATCAGGTACGTGTAGAAAGTAGTCCGGCCGGTCGGCTCGCGGCCCGGGGTGGGAGTCGCCCCGCCGCTGACGACGGATGGTTCGTCGAGCGGCAGTGATTCCATTTCGTCTTGGGATTCGTGAAGGCCGGCATCGCCGTCGTCTTGATTCTCATACTTCATCATTTCTTTCAATCGAATACAACAAGAAAAAAATAATATTTAAAAGAAAAAAGAATTATATTTTTGAGATTGAATTACTTTCAGTTTTTTCCAGATTAAGAGCGATAAGGCGGCGAGTGATGAAGCTCCATTGGATTACACGGCAAGCGAGCGAGTTAGCGAGTCAGTTTGGGCGAGTCAACGAGTCCACTCGGAGGGTGCGGTGGGTTTGTAATGATGAAGACTCATAGTGAGAAAAAAGTTTCTAAAATTTGGCGCAAACTGAGGGACCCTTTTGCAAATCTGGCGCCTTACTATTCGTCAGGTTGACGCTGAAGGATGCCACGCATGCTGCCAGGTCATCATAAGGCTCAGATTTTAACGGCGTCTCTCTGGTGGCGCCATTAGATTCGCAGTTTCGTTTTCGCGGTTTTGTCAACAATCGTCATTTATTTCATTCAATTGGAATGTTTGAAGTTGAGGGATTTGAGTAATGTTACGCCACCGGTAGTGCTTACGCTTAGCATAATTACTTGAAAAATAGAGAAATTGTATTTTTTATTCATATTTTGTGATTAGTCTGTACATAGTTATATGTGTAGAAAATACAATCAGTTATTTTAGAATCACATCCTAGAATTAAGCCTAATTATTTTATTCACACTCATCAGTTGTCCTTAAATTAGGAAAAAATTACAAAGGAGATTACAAGGATCGAGAACAAATCTCAACACTCCCCCTCAAGTTAGAGCATAGATGTCACATATGCCCAACTTGCTCAAAAACTTTGAGAACATTCGGCTTGAAACTGCTTTAGTGAGGATATCAGCCAACTGATCTTCTGATCGAATCTTTGGTAACTCCATGATTTTGTCATCCAACTTCTCATTGATAAAGAATCTGTCTACCTCGACATGTTTTGTACGATCATGTTGAACTGGATTATGAGCAATGTCACATGCCGCTTTATTATCACAAAACAGTTGAATTGGTTGCCTAGATAGATAATCCAAATCCTGCAAGAGTAGTCTTAGCCATAATGCCTCATAAAGTCCTAATGTCATACCTCTGAACTCAACTTCTGCACTTGAGCGAGCAACAACATTTTGTTTCTTGCTTCTCCATGTCACAAGATTACCACCTACAAAGGTAAAGTAACCAGAAGTAGATCGCCTATCATCCACGACACCAGCCCAGTCAGCATCAGTATACGCTTCTATGCTTTGATGATCTGAGTTCTTTGTGAACAAAATTCCCTTTCCAAGAGCAGATTTCAAATACCTCAAAATCCGCATAACTGCATTCTTATGTTGCTCTCCGGGATTATGCATAAACTGACTGACAATACTTAATGCATAAGCTAGATCTGGTCTTGTATGGGCTGAGTACATCAATCTCCCAACAAGTCTTTGGTATCTTCCTTTATCAGCCAGTACCTGGTTGGGCTCCACACATAACTTTAGGCCTTCTTCCACTGGTGTATCAATTGGTTGGCATCCTGACATTCCGGTTTCCTGTAAAAGATCTAAGGCATATTTCCTTTGGGATAAAAATATTCCTTTATTGGATCGAGATACTTCAATCCCAAGAAAATATTTCAGAGGACCTAGATATTTCATTTTAAACTCTCTAGACAAGTACTCATGTAGGGCCTTTCTTTCTTCAGAATCATTTCCTGTAACCACCATGTCATCCACATATACAATGAGTGTAATAATCTTACCCTGTTGTTTCTTTAGGAATAAGGTATGATTTGAATTGCTTTGATGGTAGCCAAATGCTTTCATAGACTTCGTAAACCTTCCAAACCATGCCCTCGGGGATTGTTTTAACCCATACAACGATTTCTTTAGTCTGCACACCTTCCGACTATGCTTCTCGTGTCTCATGCATCCAGGTGGGAGATCCATGTAGACTTCTTCAGATAATTCACCATGCAGAAAAGTATTCTTCACATCAAACTGTTGTAATGGCCAATCCAAGTTTGCAGCTAGAGACAACAGAACACGAACAGTGTTGATTTTGGCTACATGTGTGAATGTCTCTGTGTAGTCAATCGCATAGGTTTGAGTGTATCCCTTCGCTTCTAGCCTCACACTTTAAAGCGTTCAATTGTGCCGTCAGCTTTGTACTTCACAGTGTAAATCCACCGACATCCAACTGTTTTCTTTCCTGGTGGAGGATCAACAAGCTCCCAAGTTTCATTCTTTTGTAGGCATTTCATCTCTTCATTCATGGCTGCTTTCCACCTGGGGTCGGTTAAAGCTTCCTGCACACTGTTAGGAATAGATACACTAGACAATTGATTAACAAATGACATATTTGATTCTGACAAACGGTGGTTAGATATGTAATGACTCATGGGATATTTGACTTTACT
>NW_010356865.1:24896-26629 GCF_000414095.1 Morus notabilis | reverse complement strand
TGTCTCATGCATCCAGGTGGGAGATCCATGTAAACTTCTTCAGATAATTCACCATGCAGAAAAGCATTCTTCACATCAAACTGTTGTAATGGCCAATCCAAGTTTGCAGCTAGAGACAACAGAACACGAACAGTGTTGATTTTGGCTACATGTGTGAATGTCTCTGTGTAGTCAATCACATAGGTTTGAGTGTATCCCTTCGCTTCTAGCCACGCTTTAAAGCATTCAATTGTGCCGTCAGCTTTGTACTTCACAGTGTAAATCCACCGACATCCAACTGTTTTCTTTCCTGGTGGAGGATCAACAAGCTCCCAAGTTTCATTCTTTTGTAGGGATTTCATCTCTTCATTCATAGTTGCTTTCCACCTGGGGTTGGCTAAAGCTTCCTGTACACTGTTAGGAATAGATACACTAGACAATTGATTAACAAATGACATATTTGATTCTGACAAACGGTGGTTAGATATGTAATGACTCATGGGATCGATATTTGACTTTACTAGATAGCTTAGGTTCATATGTGGGTCTAGGGATACCTCTGGTGTGACGCTGTGGTAACTGTCGTTTGTATGGCTCAAGAACACCTTCAGGAAGTGATTGGTATGATACGTCGGACAAAGGCAGCTCCACATCTTCAGTTTGTCGAACGAGAATCTCATATTCAGGCAAACTTGCTGCTTGTGTTACTGGGTGTTCATCACCACTTTGATCCAACGTTATACCACTTAAATCCAATTCACCCATCTCATGGTTCACTGGTCCAGCTTGTGAGTTGTCACCACTATAATCCATTGTTATACCACTTATATCTAAGTTGCTCACATCCTGGTTACCAGACTTTTTGATTCAGCTTTATCAGAAGTGGGATAATCATACTCTAAAAAGTCGTAATCTAGAGTCTGAATTTCCTTCTGGTACTCCCCCTGAAGTTCAGGCTCAGAAAAATACATTGTGTCTTCATGAAAAATAACATCCATTGTAATAAACATTCGACGTGTGGGAGGATAATAACACTGATATCCCTTTTTATGAGCAACATACCCAACAAAAACACATCGCGGCGCTCGAGGAGTTAACTTGTTGCGTTGATGCTTATGGAGGTGTACAAATACTACACAGCCAAAAACATGAGGAGGTAAATTTGGTACGGCTGGGGCAACAACTGCTTCTGTGAGAGTTTAGAACGGTGTCCGGAAATCAATAATGCTAGAGGGTACCCGATTGATTAAATAGGCTGCTGAAGTAAGCGCTTCTCCCCAGTAGGATAATGGCATATGGGCGTCTATCAATGAAGCTCGAACAACTTCTAATAAGTGTCGATTTTTCCTCTCAGCAATCCCATTCTGTTGAGGTGTGTTAGAACATGTTTGCGTTGTACTGAGTTTCAACCATTTTATGAAACTTTTGAAATAATAAGTTCACTTCCCCTTTGGATTTCATCAAGCACAACCATGTCATCCTGGTACAATCATCAATGAACGTTACAAACCAACGTGATCCTCCCAAAGTAGTGACTTTAGACAGACCCCAAACATCAGAATGTATAATCATAAAAGGAAGTGGACTTTTATTTAAACGTAAGGGAAATGAAGCACGATGACTTTTTGCCAGTTCACAAACATCACACCGAAAACTAGAAACATCAAATTTTGTAAATAAACTAGGAAACAACTTTTTTAGATATCTAAAGGAAGCATGTCCCATACGCCGATGCCATAACCAAATTTCCTCTT
>NW_010356865.1:0-24214 GCF_000414095.1 Morus notabilis | reverse complement strand
TAAAGATGGAACAACTAAAACCGAATCTAAATTTAAGGTATCGATGAGAGTTAAAGATCCTTCCCAAGAGACTGGGGTTGAGGTTCCATTGGCAGTAGAAACAAACTTTTGTAAGGAGGTTTTAAGAGGTGAGACTTGTCTAGAATCAAATGTCATATGATCTGTTGCACCAGAATCAATTATCCATGCACTATTAAAAACAGGTGTAGAAATATTTAAAACCTTACCACCATTATCTGCAGCTATTACCAACGCCGAAGCTTTTTCAGCAATATCTTCTTTTGTTTCAACAACTGCTGCAGTGGATGTTCTTTTTTGATCTTTCTTGGACCGGCTATGATCCCACCATTCTGGATATCCCACCAGCTCGAAACAACGACTTTTGGTATGACCAGTCCGATTGCATTGGGTGCATTTGTAAGTGGACTTGTCAATACCATTGGTCATTTTACCATTGTTGGATCGTACTTGGTCTTGTTGATTCTGGTTAGGCTGGTTATGAGCCACCATGGCAGAAGCTTCAGATGTTTCGGACACGCCTTTCAGGGTGATAAGGCCTACACTCTCTCGTCGAATTAAAGAATAACACTCCTCCAGGTTTGGAGCTGGGTCACTTCGCAAAATCTCTCGTCGGATTTGATCAAACTCCCCATCTAATCCAGTGAGGAATATGTGAACTCTTAATCGTTCAATGGATTTTCGGTATGCTGTGACATCGTCAGGATCCTTCATGACTACCTTATCACGATAGTCCAACTCTTGGAATATTTCAGTGAGCTCCCCATAATAAACATAGAGTGTTTTGCCTTGTTGTTTGGCAGTAAAGGCCTTTTGGTTCAAAGTGAACACTTGTAATTCATCGGTTCTATCATAGAATGCTTTTGAAAGAGCATCCTAAATTTCGTAGGCAGTGGGTAAGCGTAAATAGCGCCTCATAATTTCTGGAGACATCGACATCAATAGCCACCTTCTGACCTTTTGATTTTCACCATACCATTTCTCATAGCCTTCATCCGATTCTGTAGGTGGCTTTATCTTGCCACGAATGTGGGAGATCTTGTCCAGCAATTTGATTTGCATTTCCATCAATTGGGACCATATGTCATAGTTTGATTCGGTAAGGGTGATTCCTGCATTAAAGACTCCCTCGGACTGAACTACAACCGGAATGGATTTAATCCCAGACAATTCATGATTTTTTTCACTCATTTTTTTTAATTTTTTTTTAAGAATTAATAATACTATAAACGTGAGAACAAACTCTGAAAAGCAAACTTTATAAGTAATAAAAGACAAACTCTGCCTTTTTCCTGAGATTAATCACAAAGCATATGGCTTTGACTGAGAAACACGGAAACAACTCAGAAAACAAAGAGCCGTGACGGGTGATGACGACGTCTGGCGAGCAGATCGTGGAGGCAGCGAGTCTGGGCGACAAGTCTGATCGGCGAAGGCGGTGGGTCTGGACGCGACGCCTTCAGACGGTGGCGAGCGACGGCTTCCAACGCAGGGATGGTTTTGATTTTAATGATGGCTTCAAATGGAAGAGCACGCATGTATATATGGGTCTGATCAATATATATATATATATATATACTATTTAAGGGCTTGTGGTTGAGTTTGATTTTGGGTTTGAGAAAGAAATCTGATTTCTGAGTTTTTGATTGTGGTTTTGAGAAGGAATTGATCTTTTTTTTTTTAAAACTCAGACGATGAATGAACAATAGAACCTTGCTCTGATACCAACTTGAAAAATAGAGAAATTGTATTTTTCATTCATACTTTGTGATTAGTCTGTACATGGTTATATAGGTAGAAAATACAATCAGCTATCTTAGAATCACGTCCTAGAATCAAGCCTAACTATTTTGTTCACACTCATCATACAACTGTAGTGTCCCTAAATTAGGAAAGAATTATAAAAGAGATTACAAGGATTGAGAACAAACCTCAACATAATTTATTAATAAAAAATGAATCTTATAGTATAAGACTTATTTTTTTATTGATAATGATATTTAGTATTGATAGTGTCGTATTTTTTTTTAAGGATTTTTGGCTTTTTCAATGATGAATAATTAGCATTATGATGGAGATCGAAAGAGCTGGCATTTCACTTGTTTGCTCAACTCCAGTTTCATTGGCCATCAATGAAAATTGGGATTGCAAAATATTCTACACATCAAATATATTTTCGCTTATCAAGTTATTGGGTGTTTTTTTTTTTTTTTTTTTTTTTTTTTTTTTTTTTTTTGTATTTTTGAGTTAGGGTGATTTGAATGATAATTTTGAGTTGAGTTTGAGTTATAACTTGAATTTGTGTTTAGATGTGCACATTTGAGTTATGATTTGAATTGAGAATATATTTGAGTTTGTGTTTGGGTGAGTCAAAACTTAAATTTGTATTTAGATAGTATTTTAATAAAAACTCAATGGTGATAAAAAAATTTAATAGAGTATATAAGTGGGGTTTTATTCGTCTTTTTATTGTGAATGCATAGAAAAAAATCATCTCAATTAGAATTAAAACGAAAATATTATGACATTTTTAAGAATAGAAAAAATAATGTTCATTAACTTGAGTTCGAGTTTAGAGAAATGAGTTTAGCTCCAAACTCGAATTCAAATTTAAATTTTACAAAAGAATATAAAATTAAATAAAATTATAACTCGAGTTTAAATTTTTTCTCAGTTTCATTACAAAAGAACAATCTCTTTGTTTGGCATTGTAGAAATTCCTCTCAAAATTCAAACCTCATTTTTCAGCTACCCGGTTTTTGAGTGGGAAGAAATGTCAAAACGACATTTAAAAGATGCAATAAAAGATGCAATACCTTTTCCCAACGGAACGACATTTCCTTTTATTTAATCCAAAAGGTATTATTTCGTTGTTCTCAAAAACAGCGTTGGATAAAACAACAAGTCGTATAAGCGTTAAAAAACGACATCACATTGGAACTTAATACTGTTTTTAATTTGAAACTGCATGACCTTTTTTTTTTCCTCTAAATATAGAAAATGGTATCTAACAAAAATAACGGTTGCTTTATTTACTTCTAGGAATAAGAGCTAAATAGAACGACATGTCGCTCAATCATTAAGGAAGGAAATCCATTTTTAGTTTGCAAGTTGCGAGATGGAACGACATATTTCTAATTGTTATTAAAAAAGAAACGACATAAAATATTCATGCCATTTGATAATTGTACACGACATGTAGGGCGCGTTGGAACTCGTTCCAAAATAATATTATTTTTTTTGACGACATAAAATATTCATGCCATTTGATAATTGTACACGACATGTAGGGCACGTTGGAACTCGTTCTAAAATAATATTATTTTTTTACAAGAAAATGAAAATAAAAACGTTTTCAATCTCAAACAGAAATTATTTTTGAAAATGTGTTTAATACTTTTATCAATAGATTCTTTTTAGTGTAAAAAAAATTCATTAATGTCTCTTTCTCTCTCTCTGCTTAAGAGAGGAGAAAACGAAAATAAAAATCGTTTTCATGTCCGTTTTTTATTCTTATTGCGCCAAATACCGTTTTAAAAACGTTTTCATTTTTTTTCTCAAAAAATGTGAAAAATAAAAACAGGATCAATTCTAAACACACTACTAGTTTTTCATTGCAAGATGGAAGGCGTATAAATTTATGAGAAATAGTAGGAAATATGCCAATATGGAAAGCTTAAGAAAGTATATAGGCCAACTTTTAGTTATAGAAATTAATAGGCCATAATTTGTCAAGTTATGTTTCATAACCAGATAAGTTATGGATAAACTTGTCAAGTTATGGTTCATAACCAGACAAGTTATGGACAAAAATCGAGAATAACTTGTCAAGTTATGGTTCATAACCAGACAAGTTATGGACGAAAACAGTAATTTAGCCTATTTATTAACTTATGTAAACTATTGACCTATTAATTTTAATTAATCTCAAGTCTTGACCTATTTTTCTCTTTCTTCCTAAATTTATTATGGATGTCTTTTAATTTAAACTACGTGTCGTTAAGTCTTCACTCGCGAGTATGAAAGCGATATGTCGTTTGACTCCGGGCCCTAGATATCTTGATATGATTGGTTTTGTCGAAGAGGTCCATATGGAATAGAAAAAGGCCAATCCAAATTGGATCTCAGAATCGGATGGTAGAAAACTAGTTTAACAATCACAATCCTTAAAGTCGACATTCTCTAGAAAGGAGCTTCGGAAGAGTTTATTTTACAATTTTCTTGAACTTACAATTCAACTAGGAAAACTTAAAGAAGTTTATTTTCTTTTTATTCTCTGCTTTAATTACTTCGTTGTATTCAAGGGAAGCTGCGGATTTCCTTCAGCAATTTTTCTCATCAAGTTGATCTACTTAGTCAAAAACTCAAATAAAAGTGTAAAAGTGAAAGCTAAATTAAAAACCTTCAAAGCCATATTAATCTGAGTAGAGATGTTAAAAAAAAAAAATGAAACTGAAAAACTGACACCAACTGTAAAAAACCGAAAAAATTAGTTTTAGGCGAAAAGTGACTAAAATGGTACCAAGTTTTTTTTTTTTTTTTTAAATTAATAAATCAACATGCTTTAAACATAAATGCTCGAGTATACACACATGTAATGAGTTATAAATTTGTATGTAGAAATAAACGTACGTAGCCTCGTTGAGGATGAAGATGATAACAGCTCACAAAGCAAATTTTGACCTTTTCTGAGTAGAATTTTCAATGAATTATAGCTCGCGGGACGTGGAATATTGTTTGCCCAATAAAACAAATCCCGTGTGTAACACATTCATATTTGCAACTACTTCATAGTTATAAATATTTTTCACGAGATGAATGCTTCAATGTTTTTTGATTGTGAACTTGCTAAATAAGCTCGTTTAGTCATAATCAAAAACCACATAATCGTTAAAGTTCGCACCCACCTACAACTACCAATGAAAACGAAAACCCAAGAAACGAATTTAACCAAACGACACAGAAAAAAAAAAAAAAAAACAAAACAAAACAACAACAACAATATACTAGAAAGAGCAAACTGAAGGACAAAAAGCACCCGACAAGTTTGACTGAGGAACTCAAGTCCTTCAATCAATCTCTCTATTTTTATTAATCGGAATTACACATAACGAACTCCCTTGTACTTTTGTTTTTATTCACAAGATTCTCCAAAAGTCCGTAACAAACTCTACCAACTCTGTTAAAATTTTTTTAGTTCTATTTTTTTTTTTTTTTTTTTTTTTTTTTTTTTTTTTTTTTTTTTCTTGTTCACCTATCTAATCCTAATCTCTCTCTTCCTCTTCCTCTTTCTCTCTCGCGCTAGCTATCTGACATGCTTCGGTTCAAAGAGTCTAACGGTATGTCACTCTCTGCAATTTCCTTCGTCAGCGTGGCTTTGTCACTCCGTTAAAGATGTTACCCGAGTTCCTTATAACGTTGGCCACAAGAGACAAGGGCTCAAGATTTCTATCATCCTTTTTATGCTTTTACTTTAAGAAATTTTGCAAAAAGTGCTATCTAAACTATGATTAGGGCTATGGTACGATTAATCTTTGCCTAATCATTCCGTGTTGGAAATTTATCATATGTTTTGATGATGAAAAATTAATCTAGACTATAGTTAAATTTTATATATATTTTTTTCAATTAAAATTCTAGTTTTAATTATTTAGTGTCAAAATTTTAGCTACTAATTATAATATGTAACTAATAAGTAACATTTAGCTACAGGTTTTTTTTTTTTTTTTTTTAACAAAAAAATATAAATTTGTAGCTAAAGCTACAATTTCTTGTTGTGTCTGGACCGTTGAAATTTGAGCTATTTTTTATCAAATGGAACCCAATAAAAAATCAATAGCTCAAATCTCTATGAAACATCATCCAACATCTAAAAAAATTTTAAGCGTTAGATTTGATTCATGGTCACAATAGTAAAGATTATGAACAAATACGCAAGAGATCACAATTTTGCACGCTTTTGAATGTTCAAGTTTAGGCTCCAATATGCTCTGTTTTGGCAGTAAGAAAAACTTAAAAAGTATCTATTTTGACTTGACTAGTTGTTCCTTTCAAGTGTTATCCTTATTAAAATTTTGTTGCTTTAGATTACTACTTAACTAATCCTTCTCTTTCAGAAGAAATGCTCAAGAATGACCAATTAAGGTGGGCACAATTAGAAATGAAAATATACAGCCCATGAATCTACTAATTATTTCTGGAATGACGTTTACACGAGTCTTTGTTGTTTTACTTTTAATAGGACTATCGAGTCTTTGTTGTTAGAATAGCAAATTTTGCATTAAACATGAACAACACGAAATACCCATTTATGATCTCTTTGGCTTTATCCAAATGCAAATTGTCATAACATAAAATAATAATAATAATAATAAAATAAATCACTGTTTTTGAGCATAAGAGACAGAGATTTTCCATTGGTTAGGATCCAAGTAAATATATTGTTCGGTGACAGGCTACCTAATTTATGCATAATTACTCAATTATATATCTTATGCATCTCTTAACGGAATATTGTTAGACCCTACCAAATCTCCCACTGGTTTCGATCGTAACCATAATACCATATTAACCCCCTCTAAAGTGACTTGATTCACGTTTAACTTATAATAAGAAACTTAACCACCCTATGCTGATCATCATATGTGTTAGCTCTTGTCTAACTACCTGAACATGGGGTGGTACAGTCCTGTTATTTGATGAGTTTGGACTAGAAACTCTCCTCATGACTAAACTTTGTAGCAAATATATATATATATATATATATATATATATTTCTTTCTAATTTTGAGATTTCAATACTTGGTATCTTTGTAAATTATGCAAATTGCGTTTTCATTATATTCAGATTTTAGGGTGTGAAAAAAAAAAAATCCACAAGGGAGATTCTGGTTTGAACGATCGTCTATCACATGTTCTTTTTGTTTTTTTAATGTGATTTTGATCAAATCTATCATTCATGAAAAGTAATACCATCTAATTAAGGGTTCTTATAATATATGTTTGAGCCTATATATTTTATTAAGTACTACTGTATAATTATTTACCTATAAATAGGTACATACAACTGGGCTCTATTATCTGGATAACTATTACTTCTTTTTCCAGAAACTATATATGAACTAGCTAGCTACTTGTTGTCTAATTGCTTTTTTCATTCAATTACCACTATTTAAAGGGAAAAGGACCGAACTAATACAAGAATTAATCGCTATATATCTTGAGTATACTTTTTGACGAATTAAACTTGGCCCCCTTTTTCCCCCAAAATGTGGCAAACTCAAAAAATATATCTTAGAAAACGCGTTTTTATTTGAGGGCGGTGAGATAATGCATGAGCTAATTATGGTTTGAAAGACGAATGACAGTGTTGTTCTAATTTGTGATGAGAGGGTAATTTTAGATACTAAGATATATTTACAGAGAGAGAGCGTCATACCAAACGTCAACTTCTATCTTTGTTGGAAAAAAAAGAATGCAGTTGACCATTATGCACGTAAAAAAAAAAAAAAAAAAAAAAAAAAATTTTTTTTTTTTGGAGTTTTTTTTTTTTATTATATTTTTTTAAAAAAAAAAGGAGTTGTCCCTTATTCACGTAAAAAAAAAAAAAAAAAAAAAAAAAACTTTTGGTTTTTGGAGCATTACTGTTGTCATGTACATTTTTTAAAAAAAAAAAAAAGTATTTTGCCTTCTTTGATATGTAGATTAGGACAGTACGTAACAAAGTAGGCAATAATAGTCATAATATCATACTCGGAGAAATATGTTAGAATTGACTATCTAAGTGAAATTAATGACTTTCTTTATTTTTTATAAAAAAAGACCATCCGGTCATTTTTTGTAAAAAGTTATCGTTTCTGGTAGGTCTGTAGTCATTTTACAAATAAAAATTTTTAAAAAGTTATTTTACTAATAAAACTTTTGTTTTTATAAAGGCCTCATCATACTTGTGCACAAAGTAATTTCTTTAAACCAGAAAAAAAACTTTTGGTTTTTGGAGCATTACTGTTGTCATGTACATTTTTTTTAAAAAAAAAAAAGTATTTTGCCTTCTTTGATATGTAGATTAGGACAGTACGTAACAAAGTAGGCAATGATAGTCATAATATCATACTCGGAGAAATATGCTAGAATTGACTATCTAAGTGAAATTAATGACTTTCTTTATTTTTTATGAAAAAAGACCATCCGGTCATTTTTTTGTAAAAAGTTGTCGTTTCTGGTAGTTCTGTAGCCATTTTACAAATAAAAATTTTTAAAAAGTTATTTTACTAATAAAACTTTTCTATTGAGTTATTTTTATAAAGGCCTCATCATACTTGTGCACAAAGTAATTTCTTTAAACCAATACATATTAAGAACTAAAAAAGTAGTACAAAAATGTTTATATTTAACAGAAAAGAAAAGAAAAAATTAAAAAGTTGATTTGATTAAGCATCATATTGTTAATAATGACACTCTCCAGAAATTCAACCATGAAGGAAGTCTTGATATATAAGCAAGCATTGAAGAAATAATTTGCTTTCTATTAGAGCAGTGGGTGCAACAACTTCGTAAGGGTTGAACTAAGTTTTTGCCCAGGGATCTGACCATTTTGCTAAATCAAAACCTAATCCGCCAACCTCAAACAACCTTTTCTTTCCTAGTAATTTCCACTATAAAAAGAGCTCTTCTTCATCTCACTTCCCTCACAAGTTCTAATCTCATTTTCCACGTTAATTAACCAATTCAATATCTTTCAAACAAAATTTACCAAGGGAAGCTTGTGAAGAATAATGGCCTCTACTCGGTTCTTCGCTTTACTCTGGCTTCTCTTTGCTTCAGCATTGTTGTCCTTGGTCAATGCCGGCGGCAAAACTCACCACCATGATTTTGTAGTAAGTACTATTAATTCTCTCTCTCTCTCTCTCTTCTTTTTCTCTTTTAGAATCGTGTAATATAATTCTCGTCATTTTTTTTGACTCACTTCTTTTCTGCATGTGTATTAATTGATTTCCGTTTTGGAATATGTAATGGAATAATATTATATATATAGATTCAAGCGACACCAGTGAAGAGGCTGTGCAAAACCCACAACAGCATCACAGTCAACGGACAATTCCCTGGCCCAACCTTGGAAGTAAATAACGGAGACACTCTAGTCATCAAAATCACAAACAAAGCTCGTTACAATGTCACCATTCACTGGTAATTAAATTGCATGATCATGCATGCGTACCATGCACACACATAATATATATATATGTTACGTGTATATCTATATATTAAAAGACATATATAGCGTGTATGTATATATTTGCATGGGGCATGCAAGCATGCTCCCATGTAAATGGATGTATATATTTGCTTTTTTATTGTTTTCTTAACAAGAAAAAGAAATATATATATATATTCCAGGCATGGGATTAGGCAACTCAGGAGTGGATGGGCGGATGGGCCTGAGTTTGTGACTCAATGCCCAATTAGGCCGGGAGGGAGCTACACCTACCGCTTCACAATTGAAGGCCAGGAAGGAACACTGTGGTGGCACGCCCACAGTTCATGGCTCAGAGCAACTGTCTATGGAGCTCTCATTATTCGTCCTAGAGAAGGAGAATCCTACCCTTTCCAAAAACCTAAGCGTGAAACACCGATTCTTCTTGGTACGTGCATATATGATAATCATTAATCACTTAAATCAACAATATTATCCTTATTAAACTACTCTAGCTTCCTTAATTAATTAATTTTCTGTCCCATTTGGCGATTACAATTAATTATCAGGTGAATGGTGGGATGCGAACCCCATTGATGTTGTGAGACAAGCAACTCGAACGGGAGCAGCTCCAAATAATTCCAATGCTTTTACCATCAACGGTCAACCTGGCGACCTTTACAACTGTTCTAGCAAAGGTTTTCTTACTACTTTTTTTTTTTTTTTTTTATGTATACAGTATATATAGTAATCAAACGTTTAATTCTCAAAAAGTGGATACATAAACAAAAAACTTCCGGTAAAATCTTTTGTTGAAAACCCCATCAAAAATTATTACGTTAGAAATGTGTGAGAAAGTTTTCAAAAAAAAAAAAAAAAGAACATGTGTTAAAGATAAGAAATTAACGGTTTCCCGCCACTGCAATAATACTATATTTTTATTTTACAGATACCGTGGTGGTGCCCATAGAAGTGGGCGAGACGAACCTCCTGAGAGTGATAAACGCGGCGCTGAACCAGCCGCTCTTCTTCAAGATAGCGAACCACAAGCTGACTGTCGTCTCCGCCGACGCCTCCTACACCAAGCCCTTCACCACCGACGTCCTCATGCTCGGTCCCGGCCAGACCACCGACGTCCTCATCACCGGCGACCAGCCCCCGGCCCGCTTCTACATTGCGGCGCGCGCCTACCAAAGCGCCAGCGCCTCCTTCGACAACACAACCACCACCGCCATCCTCCAGTACAAGTCCGCCCCTTGCTCCTCCACGAACTGCGCCGCCACCAAGCCAGTAATGCCGCAGCTCCCCGCCTTCAACGACACCGCCACCGTCACCGCCTTCAGCCGCAGCTTCCGGAGCCCGCGGCCAGTTGAGGTCCCCACCGACATCGACGAGAATCTGTTCTTCACCATCGGCCTTGGCCTCAACCGCTGCCCCACGAAATTCAACTCCCGGCGTTGCCAGGGCCCGAACGGGACGCGGTTCGCTTCGAGCATGAACAACGTCTCCTTCGTGCTTCCGAGCACCATCTCGATCCTCCAGGCGTTCCAGCAGAGGATTCCGGGGGTTTTCACGGCCGACTTTCCGGCGAACCCGCCGGTGAAGTTCGATTACACCGGGAATGTGAGCCGGTCGCTGTGGCAGCCGGTCCCCGGGACGAAAGGATACAGGCTGAAGTACGGGTCTAGAGTTCAAATTGTTTTGCAGGACACCAATATTGTGACCCCCGAGAACCATCCGATTCATCTTCACGGATACGATTTCTATATAGTTGCCGAGGGTTTTGGGAATTTCAATCCCAAGACTGATACAAAGAAGTTCAACCTTGTTGATCCGCCTCTGAGGAACACCGTCGCTGTGCCTGCCAATGGTTGGGCTGTGATTAGATTCGTAGCTGACAATCCAGGTAAAATAACCTTCTATAGTACTATTTCCAGTACTAACTTTAGTTTTTCTATCACTTCTTGTCTGACGAGATCATAGATTCATAATCGTTTTTTGTCTTAAAAGAGTTATTTTGTGAACATGTGATTTGGTTAAAAACTTATAATCAACCACGTCAAGTTACTTAGATTTTTGAAAAATTTTTTAACTGATTTTTCCTTGTTTCAATGTTTGAGTTAATTAAATAACATTGACATCAAAATTGAACAGAAAATCTGAATCTGTGATCCGCGGTGATCATATAAACTAATATTTGTTTGATGTAATTAATAGGTGCTTGGCTAATGCATTGTCACTTGGATGTGCACATAACATGGGGATTAGCCATGGTATTCTTGGTGGACAATGGAGTTGGGGAGCTGCAGACGATGCAGCCTCCTCCAGAGGATCTGCCTCTGTGTTGATTGAAGATGATGAGATCGTATTCAAACATATTTGCTACGACAAAACAAAGATTCGTGATCAGAATAAATAGGGTTTCTCAAATCTTCCTTTATATAGTATACTATACGAGATCATTGTTTTTTGTTTTCCCCTGCATTTGGGGGGGGTCTTTTAGTTACATTGCTCTGTTTTTTAAGTGTACCTTTTTTTGGGATAGATAAAGAAGCGGGTCTAGAGGAGAGATGCAGTTGTTGCAGTAGTACTGCCATCTGATTTATACCCGACTTATTCTTTGTCGTTTTTGTTTTTTCTAATTTGTATTCTTTCTCGTAGCAAAATGTTAAACGGATTAATGGTAAAGGTTTTTTTTTTTTTGGATGTTTTTGGTATATTTCTATTTTTTTTTTTAATTTTGCAAAGTTTATGATGTGATAAAGAAGTGAAAAGCAAACAAGTTTATTGGTATAACACACTCCAAACCGTTTACAGACATTTGGCAATCATATTGTTCTTGTATGAGAGATTAAATATGGAGATTAACAACAAGAAATAAGAAAGAAGAGAGATTATTATTAAAAATAACAAGAAGGAAAGAGAGATTTCCTTGCTTTTCAAATGCAGTCAAATACAGAAGAAAACATGGTTAAAGTTTTGGAGCCTTTAGTTGGGAAAATAGATGGAAGTTATAATTAAAGGGAATAAAAAAAGGTCAATATGGGTACACCAATATAAATGTAGTAAGAGCTTGGACATAAGGACATTTGCAAAAAAAAAAAAAAAAAAAAAAAAAAAAAGCTGTTCTTTCGAAAAGTATTTACCTATATAATTACGACAAGTAAATGCAAAATATCACAGACGAATGAAATTCTAAACTACACATAACAACACAGTGACAAGATTAATCTACTCTCTCTAACGATCAAATAAACGGATAAGATCATTTCCATTACAAAATTAGTACATACGAAGGTAAGGAGTTTCTCTAAATCATCAAATCTGTACATTATACTATTACAAAGTTAGTTTGAACAAATTTAGTTCGCTCTCTGGATGAAATTTGTAAATCCATTTCTAGCACATTTTTGGCTTTAATTGAGAAAGAATAAAGGTAAGGGAAATCTACACAAAGATTTGGTTCAAACTAACCCAAACCCATACTAAGGGATCAAAGAACCGCGTAATTTTACAAACATCTGGTCATCAGCTATCTGGGGATTAATCTACCTGAGATCAACGAAGAAACACAACCTTTAAGGCAAGGAATTACAAGACGAATTTACTATTGTTGGACTTAACAGAGTTGCTTCTATAACCATCCCTCACGTGGTGCTGCATCACCAACACAGACACCATCCCTCCGCAGAAATCCGACGATGCCAGCGTGTCGCCGATCGCTCCCAGCTCCTCGTTCTCCACGAAATCCGACATCTCTTCCTCGCCCATCGACACATCCCAGCTCCGCCGCCGCCCCACCATCACCAAGTCGTAATGCCCCTCCACAGACCGAATGGCATTCATCAACTCTGCCTCCTCCACCACCTCGATCTCGCACCAGACCGCGAGAGCGTTCCCTACATTCTTCAATTTAAACTCCTCTGCCGCGGACTCGTCGAGGTTCACCTCATTTTGCTGTTCTTCGTTGGTGCATTCCTTCTTGTTCTGCAGAACAATTCGTACCACGGTGACAGTCACCTCCGACTGCTGGTTCGACATGCGAGTGGCGTAGGCCAAGGCCTCGCGGTCATCAGGTCCGCCGATGAAGATCGACACGATGTGGTAGGAGAAGTGGGACGAGCTCATTCCACAGGAAAATCCCCTGTCAACAAGAATTCCCACGGTACACGGCGCGTATGATTGAACATTGACGTTAAACTGGCGCAAGGCGGCGGCTATGCTGCTTCCGACGCTGTACCGTGGATTCTGGTGAAAGGGGACGATAATGAGAGGGATGAACTTGTCTTGGGCGAGACGGCAGACACTCTCATGCATCGTCTTATAGGACGCGATCATGATGAAGGGCATGATCAATACAGGGCCTCTGGAATTGTTCGAGTAATTCTCGAATGCCTGGATGATTTGATCGGTGCTGGCGGAGAAGGCGAGCTTGAGCTTCCTTATGTTCTTGTCGTAAGGGACGAGGAGTGGCGCCGCGAGTCCATTGAGTTCAGAGGTTTGGACAATGTAGGCACAGATCGAGCTCGTATCCGTCGGGTTGGAGGCCTCAAGTAGGGTGATGATGCTATGGACGCTTTCCTCATTGTGAATGGTGCAGAGGATCCGAAACTCGGTGTTTCGAGGCATGGAGCGGAGTGTCCTGAGGCCTCGGTGCTTGACGGACAGGTTGAGGCGCATTTCAGGCGTGCATAAGTACTTTATCAATGGCGTCACGATCATAGTCACTCCAAGCACGGACAAAACAAATTGAGTATAAGTTTGATCATCAATATACTGCAAATGGTAAAAAAGTTCTGGTTTAGCGTTAAGACAATGGTAAAACTAGAACTAGCACTATAAAAAGGGAAATGGAGGAAGAAAAATTAACCTGATTAGATTTCCATCGATGGTAATGGATTAGCTCAAGAATGCCCTTGATGTTCATTATTAGGCCTAGCATAAGAGCACTTCTAACCCTGATCTTGCAAGTAAGGGAAGCCAGGAAAGTCCCAAGAAACTTGGCCAAATACGCCAGAGCAATGATGATCTGAAACTTGATAAACACTGGCCAGTTATGAATGGCTTTCAGATCTGTGCTGTAACCAACTTGAACAAAGAACATGGGCATTAGAAATTCAGACACGATGGATTCTGTCTTAAGCACAATTGCTGACCCTAATGGTGGCCCTCCTGGAATGACCAAGCCAAGAAGAAGAGAGCCAAGAATAGAGGTTACACCTATACTGCTTGAGACTAATGCCATCACCAAAACACCAAGCAGCACAGTGGTGATATAGATTTCTTTTATTGGCTTCCCAACTGGGGTTCTCTTGATAGCCAACCGCACTGACCGGCGAATGACGGTGAAGGTGAGCAGCACTAGTGTCATGAAAGCACAGAGAGCCTGGATAGATTGGCTCAGCTTTTCTTGCTTAAATGCGACGGACAATGCCAAGAAGAACCAGAAAATGATGTCGTTGAGCACGGCAGAGGACATGGCGAGCTGACCGAGCTCAGAATTCGTGAGGTTGAGTTCCTCCAAGGCTTGAGTTAAGACGGGGAAAAATGTGTATGATAGAGACAAGGGAACATAGAAAACGAAGGGTCCTTTGATGCGTACACCGGGAAAAGTACTGAGCTGCGCAAAGAAGAGGCATGTCCCGACTGTTACGGAGGATAAGAAGCCAAAAATCCCAATTCTCCAAGCGTTCTTAGCGGACCTCATGATAAGGAATTTGTCCATCTTCACTCCCACAAGGAAGACGGAGTAAATTCCACCGATTATGGCCATTGTAAGCAATAACTCATTCTCCCTCGGTGGAAACAATAACTTCTTGATTAATTCGTTGCGTCCTAAAAATGAAGGTCCTAAAATAATGCCGCCCTGTGAATTGAAAAAGAATATAGAGTCACATTAATCACTCGGCGAACTTCGAACGAGTATGAAGAAATTAACAATACTTGGTTATGTTTTGAGTTGTTATGCCCCATCAGTCACCTTAAATGTATATTTTATCTTAAAAAAATACAAAAACAAAAAAAAAAATCCCCCAAATTTATTCATAATGTCTAATGATGTTTTTGGTGATTTCTTGGTTTGTTATAAATGTCAACGTAAAACAAGATAATTCATTCCATTGCTCATTTCTTACTTTCAATCTGCAGTAGGCATACACAATGGTGATATTTAAATGAAAACTTCTAAGTACAATGTTTTTGCTCTTTTCTTTATGAAATTTATGCGAATCAACCAAATATGTCTAAAACTTCTAAGTACATTGTTTTTGCTCCTTTTTTTATGAAATTTATGCGAATCAACGAAATATGTCTCCAGATCTCTTGTACATTGTATACTTCTCAAATTTATCTCTCCTTAACAAGGAAATATTGTGATCTAATTCAATAAACTGTGATAATCCACATAAACAAAACGAGAAAAGTACAACCTTGACGCAAGACCATAAAAAAATGACATTTTTTTATCCGTATTCATTCTTGTCAACGGAGAAAACAAAAGATAGCAAGAAAAGGCTAATTAAACAAGGGAAAAAAAACAAAGAAAAAACACAACAAAAGCATTGTCGTCAAATAGACAAATCAGATACAATAAGAACTCTGAAATAAAAAGTTTTAAAGAAAATCCTAATTTACAGGTCCCAAAAAAAAAAGAAAAAAGAAAAAAGCGTACCAGGACATAGCAGACGAATCTGGGCTGATTAAGAGGCCCGAGAAGGCAGTACAACAAGCGGGAGATGAAAGTGACGATGATGATTTTGGCGAGAACCGTAGGGTAAACGAAGTCGAAAGGATTATCGCCGTACCAAACGCCACGGAAAACGATGTTCCTGTTCCCCGACACGCAGAGAATCGACGACGAAGTCCAGCCGCCGCGGACGGCGGAGTCGGAGCTGTTGCTGCTGCTGCTGCTGCTGAGGGCGGCCATTTCGCCACCACCGACGACGCCCACCAAGTGTTCGACCGAAATACTCGCTGCTTATAAGGTATCCTCGTTCCCGCGTTAAGACAACCATCAGAAATAGAAAAAACGACAAAGAGAAAAGGAAGAAAAAAAAAAAAAAAAAAAAGGGCGATTAAAGAGGAGACTCACCTGAGGACAGTTTTGAACGTCAAAAGCGCCATCTAAAAGTGGCAAGCAACGGCTTTCTCTGTGTTTGGTTCCGTAGTGTTGGTTAAACACTTGTCCGGATAAGTGTACGCACACCCAAACACTCCCTTTCGACGTACATGGGCCTGAATCTTAGGCCCATCTGGTGGTTTAGTGTTCGGCCCTACTTTATGAATCTCTCTCTCTCTCTCGCTCTTGAGAAATATGAATGTAGCTGGGGAATGGGGAGAACATCACATTTCGAGGGGAAATAAAAATTAATAGTATGTTTACCTAAAAAAAAAAATTAATATTACGAAAATATCTCATGTCTCTGCTTCTCTCATGATGTCCTGCCTCGTCTTCGTTATTTTCTCTCATATGGTTTTAATAAAAACCATTTGCTACGATTTCTAATTCTTTTCTTCAGTAGAATATAAACATACTATTTACTATTATTATTTTCAAACATCATTTATTACTATTATTTTTACAAAATTTGTTATTCACTGTAATTTTTTCTTCTATTTAGCATTAATTTTCTACTTGTTTTTTCTTTCTTTTTTTTTTTCTTCTTCTTATGAAAAGAATGCCTCTCTTGTAAATCTTTTCTTGGAATGTTTGACTAGTTCTGATTTTCCTGCTTGGTCCACAAAAAATTGCAACACGGTAATTCCTCTAAATGCTCGCAACATTTCTTGTTGTCTTTTTTTCTTTTCTTTTTTTTGGTTATTTTTCATTGAAATCAACAAATAAAAATACAAAAACCTTGTTCTGCCTTGATTTATTCTTGATGTGAGTGTGGCGGGTACGATGAAAGATTTTTCTTTCTACTTAAGGCGTAATATCTGTGCTGAAAACATTAATTAATTAAGCAATATATATATATGGAATAAATGAAAAAAAAAAACACTTTTTAAAGAAAATAACTTACAAATGGCTTGATATTTTAAATAAAACTCCTTGTCATCTTTTTATCCTCATCCTTTTTATTTGTTTGTTTGTTCTCATTCCTATCCCTTTTACTTTGCTCTATTACTGGGTATTTTGTTTTTAAGCTTCTTTTACTCGGTATCATATACAGAGAAATATAATTCTAATATTAAACAGCTTAAAACGTGTGATCATCATCATTAGCAAAAAAAAAAAAAAAATAACCCCGTTCACTTCACCAATTCGAGTTTAGAATTCGAGTTTTGCTACAGTAAAAAACTCTCACAAACAATCACATCTAACTTTTTTATTACAGTAAAAAATTCTCACATAAAATCACATCTCAACTCGAATTATAAACTCAAATCAACGAAGTGAACGGACTACGTGTGAAGTCAATCGAAGTGCGCCCCTAGGGAGACAAAATCAAGATGAAAAAGTTGGTCAAAACCTGGGAACTGGGAACAACAACTAGATATGCCTCAGCAAACAACTACTTGCTTTAAAAAATAAATATAAAATATAAAATAAAAAGAGATAAACAACTACACTTTGCAACTTGCATAATTGCATATAATAATTGGTAAGACATTATTTTTTACGAAAATAGTAAAAAATAAGTCAATATAAAAAATTTAAATAAGTATATAAGCTAATTTTTAGTTATAAAAATTAATAGGTCATAACTTGTTAAGTTATGATTCATAACCAGATAAGCTATGGACAAACTTGTCAAGTTATGGTTCGTAGCCAGACAAGTTATGGATAAAAACTATAATTTATAGACAATAACTTGTCAAGTTATGATTCATAACCAGATAAATTATGGACAAAAATAATAATTTAACATATTTATTAACTTATATAAACTATTAACTTATTAATTTTAATTCATCTCAAGTCTTAATTTATTTTTCTCTTTCTCCCTATTTTTTAACATATCCTAAAAAATTACCAAGAAAACATAGTTGCTTAGTGGGTGTGGACCAACCCACGTTACCATTAGGCCTTCTTATTAATGGGTCCGCTTTGAAATCTGAAAACAGAGAAGTAAAATATAAGTCATTAGTGACATCAGATTTGCAAAACAAAGTCTTTAGTGACATCAGCTAAATTGGCAAGCTTTAGCTACATAAGGATAAGAGCTATTTTTCTTTCTTTTTCCTTTAATGGTAACGACACGTGTGCGTGTGCAAGTGGATCTACGTGGTACTCATGCAAGGCTGGAACATGTAAACTTTGAGCAAATTACCGATCGAAGTAGATAGGATTCATGAGTCATATGAGAAGGAATAATAGATAAATACATGGCTTTTGGTGGGCTACAGAAAAATAGGGTGGTGAGGTAGAAGAAAAAGCGAGAGTGTTCTTTAGCTATACATGGATTCACGTGAAACTTCTAGATATGATTGAATTGCCCTTGACAACTAAGCATATACTCGACTTTGCCATTGATCATTGTGCGTGTGTATTCCTTCAAGTGAAAATTTCGTCACCAAATTTTATTAATTGATCAATGTGGTAAATATTGGACATGCAGAAAATAATTTGGAGTTCGGTGATTTATTTTTGGACTGAGTGTAACATTTTATTCAGTATTTAGTGATTGTTAATGACATCGACTACGTATATACATCATTATTTAGTGATTAGTTAGTGTTAAAAAAAAAATTTGAAAAATATATATTTTATGTTGTTCTCTTGCACGCTTCACATGGTATTTTGGTATTAATTTCACACCTAAGTCTGCTTTAAGTTACAGAGTTAAAACTCTCCCTCTCTATGTCCCCCCTTTTTTTTTTTTTTTTTTTTTTTTTTTTTTTTTTTTTATAAAAGAAGAAGAAATTTTATCTACTAAAATATCTAATCACGGGAGATGTTATATGTTAAGTGACTATTAGTATAGTTATATTGTTTGGAGATAAATTAAATTTCCCTTTTCAGCATACGAAATTATTAAATCCGCCATTATGTAACCCTACAAATTTAAGGAATGGGTTTATTAACATTATGTTGTTTTTCTCTCTCGAGATTAACCTTCATTTGATATTATTGCATATACCTTATTTGGTATATGCATTAGGCAATAAGAAATTGTTAATTTAGATGGGTTGAAGTGGATACCTAATAGTAAAAGTACTCCGACAATTGCAAAAAGTACTAATAGGATGAAGCCTTTTTTTTTTTTTTTTTTTTTCCATCAAGACAATTATTTGACTATTTGGTTATATCGATCCCAGTATTTCTACCATGTTTTAAAATTGTAAAACTCCTTCTCGCTTGAATGAAAATATCGTTTTATCATTTTTTTCTATAAAAATATTTGGATACAACCTTAACAATTACGAGAGGGTTTAAAGCATTTAAAATTACAAATTACAATCCCCGAGAGAGTGCAATTGAACAAAGCTTAAACAAGTAGTATCACAAATCTTATGTTTTTAATATATGTAAGGCCAATATATTATTTATTTATTTATTTATTTGTGGTTTAGTTCTCTATTTCATGTAACTACCATAGTTTAAATGACTTTTTTTTTTTTTTTTGGACAGCTTCTCTTATAAGACCATAAAAAATTGAACTACTACTAGTTCTTTATTTTTAGCCCTTGAATATATATCTAAAATAGTTTGTTTTACATAATTTTTTAATTTGATATGATTTTAACTTGATTCAACAGGTAAAAATTGACACTATCAATAGACAGAATAACCAGACAAACTCCATTTTTTGTGATTCTAAAAAGATTTTTTCTTTTTAAAAAAAAATATATAGTATAGACTTTTTCCCTGAGAAATAAATATGCATACCATGTTTGGTTTTTTGTCCTTAAGCAAATTAGGAAACAAACATATAGTTCTATTTTTATTTAACTAATATTGCAAACCTATTTTAACAAGATTGCAGTTTGGTTCTTAGGTTGTCTTCCAATTGTGATTTGAACCTTTTCTTTAAAGGTAAAAATATATCATTTATAGTAAGAAAACGACATTATGATTAACTAGAAAATGACCTTCAAAAGGAAAGTGATATGACGTGCTTAAAAAGTTATTTGGAAATAATACACACATATAAAAATTAATAAAAAGGTGCTACTATTTAGTATTTACCATGTAAACTGTAAATCTTCCTAGATAAATCAATATCATTAATGGACCACTTATTTTAGTATAACTAATTTTACCTTTTCTGCATTCTCTTTTCCTTTTGATTTCGTATTCTTCTTCAAAGTATCTATATACTTTTCGTTTAAAAAACAACATTCCTCTAGTCTTTATTAAAATCAGAAAATTAAAAATTGAAAAGAGGGTCTATATATTATATAATTCACAATTCACATTCACATTGTTCATTGTATATAGACGCATTTTTAATAATTTTATTTTTAGTAATTGTTAATAACCAAATATTAAAATTTAACGATATAACGTAAAATAACCCAATCTATAAATATTTTTCATAACAATTAAATCATATATATGCATGTATATATATATATATATAACTAGTAATTAGACCACAATAAGGAAGTCTTTATTGACGTTTGAACTTTGAACCTCGAAATAATATCGGCATTCATGGGATGTTTAATGTTTCAAAATAATTTGAAAAAAAAAATAGCTCGAAAAAATACAATTACGTTATCTAAAAAAATTATAAAAATTACAAATTATCACTTTTTCCTCTTTAACAAGTTGGAATTAAGTGCTACAGCGAAAACCCAACCGCGTAGAAGATGTGTTTGGACCCTCCGATGACGCAAATCCAACCAACCACAAGAAGAGAATGAGCAAGAGACAGCGGATAATTAGCTAGCTGCCCCTCAGTGGCCCAACCGCAGTTTCACGAAGGATCCGGGACAATATCGGAAAATCAATAAAAAATTGTAATAACTAACTGATATCAGCATGCTTCAGCACCAAGAAAGCGAAAGGCGAGAGGTAGCCACGAGAGGTTCGGGATCCTTCGGCGACACGTGGCAAAAGAATTGGACTAGGAAAGGCCACGACCCGGCTGGAAATCGCCGCGTCATTGATATCCTCACGAGCCCCATAAAATAAATTAAACAATAAAGAAATATCAGAAATATCTAGAGAAGTCTATAAATATCTCTCACAACTTGTAGGCTCACGATTTCTGGATTCTCACACTGCTTAAGGAAAGAAAAGAAAAGCACTTCTAAACCCAAACGAAACGAAACGAAACGAAAGTCTCTCTGAAAAAAGTTTATCTCACACTTTGAAAAACGAACCCAGAAAATACCGGAAGAAAAGAAGGGGGAAGAAAATCGAAAAGCTTCTGATCTTCGTTTGTCGCAAGGAGGTTTAGTTTTCTCGCATGTCGTCTGAGACGATTGGGAGGTTAGTTTGATCGATTCCTTTTCTTCTTCTTTTTTCCGTTTCTTTCGGTTTTTTTTTTTGGGTTTAGGTAGTTGGATTTCGTTTGGTTTTTGTTTTCCTCGAGTGAAATTGTTCAAGAAATCGAGGTTTTATGTTTTGATTGGGTTCCAAGGAGTTGGTGGATTTTTTTCTTCCTCCTTTTCTGTTTAATCAGAGATTTAGGGTTTTATTGATGTAGATTGGGGATTCTTTTTGGGAAACGGCATTTTCTTGTTGAATTTGATTGCAAAATTTGTCATAGTGCTTTTAATTGATTTTGGTTTGCTTGGTTTGCAAGTAAATTTCTGTCCTAAGCCGGGCAAGGTTGAACCTTCTTTTTGAAATTTCTGCTTTTTTTAATAGAAATTCTTGGAACCCAAGAAATCTGTCTAAGAAATTTCCTTTTTTTGTTTCTCCTAGAATAGACTAGGAAACTACTTGGATGGGTAGTGTGAGATTGGATTCTTGCTTAAATTTACGCATCTGTATTTCCCTCAATAAATAGGAAATTGATTGAATATTTTTTCTGCAGATTCTGAAAGTGTCGCGTAATTATATAATCCTGATTGGGGATATCTGTTTATTGAGTTCGGAAGAACAACGTTTTGCTGTACTTTTGTTTCTTGATTGAGAGGTGGTTGCTTTGAAAGACTATTAAAAAATTTCTGTTTTTGAGAAGTTTCAAAGAATGGGTGCTCTTAATCATCAAGGTTTTAACTCGAGTTCTCTTCCTTTCGATTCTACCAGGAAGAGAAAGACGCGGAGTAGACGGGAAGGTACCTCTGTTGCTGAGACACTCGCGAAGTGGAAAGAGTACAACGACCGTCTAGATTCTGGCAGTGGCGACGACGGCAAGCCGAATTGGAAACTTCCTGCAAAAGGGTCGAAGAAAGGATGTATGAAAGGCAAAGGTGGGCCTGAGAACTCGCGGTGCAATTACAGAGGAGTTAGGCAGAGAACGTGGGGAAAGTGGGTTGCCGAAATTCGGGAGCCTAACAGGGGAAGTAGGCTTTGGTTAGGTACATTTCCCACGGCTTTGGAGGCTGCTATATCTTATGATGAGGCTGCCAGGGCTATGTATGGTCCGTGTGCTCGCCTTAACCTCCCGAACATAACTGACTACACTTCGTTTAAAGAGAATTTGAAAGATTCTTTTTCGGTTGAGACTCCCTCAGGCTCCGACTCAACAACTACATCGAATTCCAACCTCTCAGAGGTCTGCGCGGTTGAGGATAACAAGGTGAAACCTGTTGTGTCGAGTGTGAAGCAGGAGAGTGTTGAAGGTGAATCAGAAATCAATCCACGGCTCACACCAGTCACTGAAGCCGCCGCGCCTATTAGTAAAGTGAAAGAGGAAGAAACTCCTAAATGTTTTAAAACAGAAGCTAAGGATGAGCTGATGGATATCGAGGATCGGAGTTGGGCCGATGTGTGTGGTGTTGATGGGGATTTGCAGAGCTTCACAATGGATGAGATGTTTGACGTGGACGAACTCTTGGGGCTTATGGACAAGAACACGGACTCGGTGGAGGATTTATGCTACAATAATGCCGGTCAGCCAGTGTTGTCCGACAATAACAATTTGCAGTGTGACAAATCATCTAACTTATCATACCAATTGGAAAACCCCGATGCGAAGTTGCTCGGAAGTTTGCATCATATGGAGCATGCGCCTTCGGGTGTCGACTACAGCTTTGATTTCTTGAAGCCGGGAATACTAGAGGATAATGATGTTGGTATAGATGATCAGGGCTATCTTAACTTGGGAATATCTGATTATGGGTTTTGAGATGCAAAGTGAGGTTTAAAAAAACAAGATTTCTGATTGAAGACACTGCAAATCTGGAAGATGGACCTTTGGTATATTCACATGGGAATTGGAAGGCTAGAAGAAGAATGGTTCTCGAGTGTGATAAGATTAGTTTGCTACACGGACTAGTAATTTTCCAGCCAATGTTTCTATACGTCCTTTTTTTATTTCTTTTTTACTTGGCGCTAACTCGTTTGTTACATCTGGACTGACCCGTGAATGAGCTGATTCTCTATGGCTTTTAGGTTGGAGAATTTAGCTATTAAATCACTTCTTTTATGTTTTCCTTTTCATCTTTTTCCCCACTCTCTTTGTCCATCTCCTGGCAGTTCCCAGGAAACAGAACTTGACCAGGCCACTCACACATATATACTTGTCTGTTTAGAAATCGAAGTTTGTTTAAAAGAGTTAATGTTACTGACATTCTTTTTTGTACATATCATATGGTATTAGAGTTACCTTTGGAGTTTGTTGCGGTTGTGTATAAACTAAAACATGAATGACAAGGCTCTCAGTCTCTTTTAGCATACTGTATTCTATTGATCTTGAAGTGCCTTTTTTTGTTTTTTCAAAACAAAAAAATGGTTTATCGTTTTTCTAGCTTCTTTATATATGTAAGGCTTGGGGTTTGAGTGTGGTCGAATAATAAGTGGGATTGTAGAAAGTCTCAACAATTTTGGGGTAGCCTCCACCGTTGTTTACTTGGCTTGGCTGTTCTCTGTATTGTGTCTTTGGTTTCTTACCTCGCAAAACCATTATGGAGCTAGTGGAAATGATACCAGATCTTTGCCTA
>NW_010356864.1:5120-5754 GCF_000414095.1 Morus notabilis | reverse complement strand
CGATCTACAACTGCCACGTTTTTGGCAAAAACTTTTGGTGTCCGAACGGAGCCCACCGGGTGTTAGATCGAACCTCTCTGCGCGCCCTACAACCGCCACGGGAATGGCGACAACTTTTGGTGTTGAAATGGGGCCCATCAGCGGTTTGATCGAAGCTCTCTTTGTGATCTACAACCGCCATGGGAACGATGAAACTTTTGGGGTCGTAATGGGGCCCATCAACCGTTAGATCGACTCTCTCATCGCGATCTACGAATGGCACGAGAACAGAGAAAACTTTTTGTGTCGTAACGAGGCCCACAATCCGTCAGATCAAAGCTCTCTTCACCCTCTAGTTGGCCACGAAACCGTGACAATTTTTTGTGTCGTAACGGGCCCCATTAGCCGTTAGATCGAGGCTCTCTACGTAATTTACAATGGCCAAAGGAACGCTTAAAACTTTTGTTGTGTAACGGCACCCATCAACCGATAGATCTAATCTCTGTTTGTGCTCTACAATCGCCATGGGAATGGCGACATCTTTTGGTGTTGTAACGGGGCCCATCATCCGTCATATCGAAGCTCTCTTCGTGCTCTACAACTGCCACGGGAACGGGGACAACCTTTGGTGTCGTAACGGGGCCGGCCCTTCAGA
>NW_010356864.1:348-1400 GCF_000414095.1 Morus notabilis | reverse complement strand
AAACCCGACAAATTTTTGTGTCGTAACGGGCCCCATTAGCCGTTAGATTGAAGCTCTCTTCGAAATCTACAATGGCGAAAGGAACGCTCAAAAGGTGTGTAACTAACGGCTCCTATCAACCGATAGATCAAATCTCTGTTCGCGCTCTACAACCACCACTGGAACGGCGACATCTTTTGGTGTCGTAACGGGGCCCATTATCCGTCACATCAAAGCTCTCTTCTCTGTCACATCGAAGCTCTCTTCGTGCTCTACAACCGCCACGGGAACGGGGACAACCTTTGGTGTCGTAACGGGGCCGGCCCATTAGACATTATATCGAAGCTCTCTTCGCGCCCTACCACCGCCACTGGAATGGCGACAACGTTTGGTGTTGAAACGAGGCCCATCAGCCGTTAGATCGAAGCTCTCTTCGCACTCTACAACCACCCCGGGAAGGGCGACAAATTTTGGTGTCGTAACGGGGCCCATCCGCCGTTAGATCGAAGAAGCTCTCTTCGTAATCTACGAATGGGATGGGAACGGTGAAAACTTTTGGTGTCGTAAAGAGGCCCATAATCCGTCATATCAAAGCTCTCTTCGTCCTCCACAACCGCCACGAAAACCCAACAAATTTTTGTATCGTAACGGGCCCCATTAGCCGTTAGATTGAAGCTCTCTTCGAAATCTACAATTTGGTGTCGTAAAGAGGCCCATAATCCGTCATATCAAAGCTCTCTTCGTCCTCCACAACCGCCACGAAAACCCAACAAATTTTTGTATCGTAACGGGCCCCATTAGCCGTTAGATTGAAGCTCTCTTCGAAATCTACAATAGCGAAAGGAACGCTCAAAACTTTGGTGTGTAACGGCTCCTATCAACCGATAGATCAAATCTCTGTTCGCGCTCTACAACCACCACTGGAACGGCGACATCTTTTGGTGTCGTAACGGGGCCCATTATCCGTCACATCAAAGCTCTCTTCGTGCTCTACAACTGCCACGGGAACGGGGACAACCTTTGGCGTCGTAACGGGGCCGGCCCATCAGACATTATATCGAAGCTCTCTTCGC
>NW_010356864.1:0-299 GCF_000414095.1 Morus notabilis | reverse complement strand
CGTTAGATCGAAGCTCTCTTCGCACTCTACAACCGCCCCGAGAAGGGTGACAAATTTTGGTGTCGTAACGGGGCCCATCAGCCGTTAGATCGAAGAAGCTCTCTTCGCAATCTACGAATGGCACAGGAACGGTGAAAACTTTTGGTCTCGTAAACAGGCCCATAATCCGTCAGATCCAAGCTCTCTTCGCCCTCCAGAACCGCCACGAAAACCCGACAAATTTTTTTGTCATAACGGGCCCCATTAGCTATTAGATTGAAGCTCTCTTCGAAATCTACAATGGCGAAAGGAACGCTCAA
>NW_010356863.1:188619-189943 GCF_000414095.1 Morus notabilis | reverse complement strand
TATTGCAATGGTGTCATGTTTGCAATTTCAAAAAACTAGGCGAGAGAAGCTCAAGAAGTAGTTTGGCAAGGTATGCTCACAGTGTACATTTTACCCGTTTTTTGTTTTTTTTCCTTTTTGCAATTTTTGGTCACAGTCCTTGCTTTATTTATAGGTTAAATGGTGGAAGTTTTAGTTGAGTTTGATTATTGTTTTGATAGTGGATCATTTTCTTACAGGTTAAACAATGGAGATGACTTTTCTATTGAAGCATTATGTCAAGATGGAAGGATTTACTTCACCATTGCACTTAGACGTTTTGGAGATGACTTCTATGTTTTCTTTACTTGTTTTGAATGTTAAGGTTTTGGACACTGTATGAATTATGTTGTAGACGTAATTTTATTGACAGCTTGGTAGATACTGATAACAATTGATATGTTGAATGTTTTTATGTTTTAATTTGAATGTTCCTATTTAGATATATCACATATCTCAAAATTACTATTTATTTGAATGAATTCAAAAGGATATCAATAATAATTTTAAAAAGTTACAACAGTATGAACATAGCAGGAAAAAAAAGTTATTAATCTGTATTGTAGCTATGCTAAAGAGCTGTAAGAGGATGAAAATAACTTTTCTTACAGCTATAATACTTCAATTCTATAGCGCTTTTTATAACTCTCCTGAAACGCTATGTTTTCTTAGGACCTATAATAGCACCCGCTGTCCTGGCGCTCTAAAAAGCGCTATTGATAGTGATTAATAGCATTTTTCATCAGCTACGAAAGGCCTTTTGTGGTGTAGTGGCGGCTAATGCATCCAAAACCGCAAGGGACCCTTATGATCGCTGGATTAAGGCCCACAACAAAGCAAAGTGCTTTATGTTGGCTAGCATGAGCGTTGTGCTTCGCAAGAAGCATGAGGAGATGGAGACTGCTTATGAGATAATGGAGTTTCTAGAAGCCATGTTCGGCGCTCCCTCTGAGAAGGCTAATTTGGATGTTGTTAGGGCTTTCATGAATGACAAAATGAAGAAAGGTTCTTCAGTCAAGGCACATGTTTTGAATATGATTAATCACCTCCATGATGCGGAGCTCAATGGTGCCAGAATTGATGAAGCCACCCAAGTTGGCATCATCTTGGAAAGCCTATCCCCTAATTTTCATAAGTTCGTGAACAACTTTGTTATGAACAAGAAAAAGTCAAATCTCATTGAACTCATGAATGACCTGCATGTTGGGAATGGTGTCCTAGAAGCATAAGATGTAATAGAATATTTATTATTTATTTAATAAAAGAGTTTATTCATTATTTTATGTGCATATATTTATGAATATTT
>NW_010356863.1:181228-187569 GCF_000414095.1 Morus notabilis | reverse complement strand
CCTATCTGATATTGGCGCCTACACAGGGATAAAATCCCCTTAGAATGGCCGGCCATAATGGGATAAGGATAAGAGGAGATTTTGTTCCAAATTCAAATAGGAGATAATTAACAAGTTTTATCTTAGAGATAGAGATTGGATTCCTTCTAGAAGTTTGACTTCTACTCTATAAATAAGAGAATGATAGAAAATTGTGAGACAATTTTTTTTAAAACAATTTTTCAGCCCTAATTCTTAAGGTTGGCCGAAATTCCCCTAATAGAGAGTAAGGAAAAATTTTTTCTCCAAAAATTTCACATCGTGCATGCGTTGGTGTTTGTAGAAATTTGAGTGTTTATTGCAACCCGTTTTGTCTCATGTGTGCCCACACACACGTCTTCGTGGATTCTAGAAATTGACGTGGAAGACATTGGTTTTCTAAACACAAAGCTTTGGAGCAAGGATTGTTCGAGGTCAAAGAGCTCAAGTTATCAACCGAGTCGGCCTCCAGGTATTTTTCCTAATTGGGGTCTTAATATATGAATTAATGTGATTAATTTGTTCATGCATAAATTAATATAATCTATAGAGTATCTCAAAGGTTTTATAAAATTTTTTGTTATACACGATCCGCCTCCCCGCACCACGATTCTGCATCCGAATTTAATTCGGCAACCAACACTGCAAAACTTCGAATCCACCAACAAGCGAAGGGGAGGAGAAGCAAATGTTGTTGTTGCAGGAGGCTCTGGTAAAAACAAAAGAAAGAACCAGAACCAAGGAAAAGGAGAGAAAAGAAAGAACAAGAAACCCAGGAAGACTAAGGGCCCCATCCAGAAACCCAAAGGAAAATGTTTCCATTGCAACGGCGAATGGCACTGGAAGAGAAACTGTCACAAGTATCTTGAGGAGCTGAAAAAGAAAAAAGAACAAGGTAAATCAGATTTACTAGTCCTTGAAACATGTTTAGTAGAGGGTGATGCGTCGGCCTGGATAATTGATTCGGGAGCAACTAATCATGTTTGTTTTTCTTTGCAGAGTCTTAGTGAGCTAGCCGATGGGGACTACACGATGAAAGTGGGCAATGGCACAAGAGTTTCGGTAAAAGCAGTGGGAGAAGTTAGACTTCGTTTTAGGGAAAATAAATTTTTAGTTTTGAACAATATTTATTTTATTCCAGATGGTTTGGACGTCTGGATGATGGTTTATATTGTATAAAGCTAATACCTAACTCACTGCTTAATACTGAAATGTTCAGAGTTACCGAACATAAGAATAAAAAGCAAAAGATTTCTCAGGAAAATAACACATATCTGTGGCATCTTAGACTTGGTCATATTAACCTAAACAGGATTCAAAGACTGGTAAAGGATGGTCCTTTGCGCGAGCTAAGTTGGCGAGCGCTTCCAGTCTGTGAATCTTGTCTGGAAGGTAGCTTCCGGTCTGTAAATCTTGTCTGGAAGGTAAAATGACCAAGAGGCCTTTTACAGCGAAAGGAATAAGAGCTACAAAACCCCTTCAGCTGATACATTCAGATGTATGTGGATCGTTAAACGTCCAAGCTAGAGGAGGTTACGAATATTACGTCACATTTATTGACGACCAATCAAGGCACTTTAATCAGATCGAGGGGGTGAGTACATGGACCAAGAGTTCCGGGATTTCTTGATTGAAGAAGGTGTAGTATCCCAATCGACTGCACACGATACTCCACAGCAGAATGATGTAGCCGAAAAGAGAAATCAGACTTTGCTCGACATGATAAGATTAATGTTGAGTTATTCTTCACTGCCTACTTCATTTTGGGGTTATGTCCTAAAAACCGCTATGTATATTCTAAATCTAGTTCCATCTAAGCCTGTACCTACGACACCCCTAGAGTTGTGGAATGGTCAAAAACCTAGTTTCAGACACATTTGCATATGGGGGTGTCCAGCACACGTGCTGAGGCAAAAGACCAGGAAGTTGGAACCAAGGTCAGAAGTATGCATATTCGTGGGATACCCACAAGGGACAAGAGGAGGACTATTTTATAGTCAAGCAGATCAAAAGGTGTTTGTATCGACAAATACCACTTTTCTGGAGCATGACTATATGATAGATTTTAAGCCCATAAGTAAAATAGTATTGGAAGAGTTATTTTCCGATAAGATCAGACCACATCCGACAAGAGTTGTCAGACCACTCAGAGAAAAGACCATAGTTCCTGGTCAGACTTCTAAGGCACCTCGTCGTAGTGAGAGGGTAAGCATGTTACCCGACCGGTATACCGGGGAAGCCCAAATCGTCACTACTGATGACGGTAAGGAGCATCCATCGACGTTTAAGGATGTGATGGATGATTCTGATAAGGAAGAATGGCAAGCAACTATGAAACTCGAGATGGAGTCTATGCACTCTAACTCAGTCTAGCAACTTGTAGATTTACCCAAAGGGGTAAACCCCATTGGATGCAAGTGGATCTTCAAGAGAAAGAGAGGAGCGGATGGAAAAGTAGAGACTTATAAAGCAAGGCTAGTGGCTAAGGGTTATACCCAAAAGGAGGGAGTTGACTATGAGGAAACTTTCTCGCCAGTAGCTATGCTTAAGTCCATCCGGATACTCCTGGCCATTGCAGCATATTTTGACTATGAGATATGGCAGATGGCCAGCCCGAGGGTTACATAGAGGAAGGTTAAAGGCAGAAAGTTTACAAACTGCAGAGGTCTATTTATGGACTGAAGCAGGCTTCTAGATCATGGAACATCATGTTTGATGAGGCTATAAATTCTTATGGATTTGATCAAAACATTGATGAACCATGCGTCTACAAGTACAAGAAAGAAGAGAAAGTAGTCTTCTTAATTCTTTACGTCGATGAAATCCTACTCATTGGGAATGATGTGGGATTGATGACAGATGTAAAGGAGTGGTTAGCCAACCAATTCCAAATGAAAGATTTGGGAGAGGCAAGCTATGTTCTTGGGATTAAGATTATTCGAGATCGCAAGAAAAAGCTTTTGGCATTATCACAGGCATCTTATATAGACAAAGTGTTATCTAGGTATTTGTAATGACCGGGAAAATTTTAAGTCTAATCCGGACAGTCCGGTATTTGACCGTAATTCTTCCCAGAACGGAAAGTAGTAGATATATTGATGTAATCAGGAAAGTGCTATGTAGAAACTTTATATACGGGGTAAAATCTTCCGAAAAGTGTAAAGTTATAATACGAATATTTTTACAGAGAAAATTCGTAAATATCAGTTGTGAATAGTGAAATATTAGCTAAAAGTTAGAAATTTTTACGAGTATATTTTAGTTATGAAAAACTGAAATATTTGGTAAATGACCAAATGACGTAAGGAAAATAGCAAAAGTTCCAGAAACATAATTTTCCCGAGTCAGTTAAAGCGGGAAACTGCTAAAAAAAATAAGTACCGCGAGGGTACGCATTTTGGGCAATTCTGGATCGTTTAAAATGAAAATTTCAGAAAAAGAAATTGACTATTGAGATACCTAAGAGAAGTGGGTTGATTATGAGAAATTTGAGCTAGGGTGCTCGGCAGTCCAGAAAAGCAGGATAGAACCTGTACCAGGTGTGAAATTATCTGTACCGGAAAGAGACTCGTTTTGAAAAATGAAAAGTTTGGTCTCGATAAGAAAAATGTGGGGAACATGGAACCACTTAAATTAAGTGTTAAACTTAATTAGAATTAGTAAAATTAAATTATGGGAATTAAAGTAATTTCTTTAATTTAATTTGGAAAGTAATATTAAGATATTATTAGAAATATTAATATAATATTCGATTACTCTGCAAAATGCCCTACGGATGACATTGGAAGCCAAAATTGGTTTCTTTTCCTAAGTGAGGCCGAGAGAATAGAAAAAAGAGGGAAAAGAGAGAAAATCAAGGAAAAATCAAGGAATCACCTCTTTTTGCTAAAATTTCTTCCGTTCAGTCCGGTAGAAACATAACCCGAGGCATTCTAGCGGAGAAACTCAACTTTTCAAGGTAAGATTTCGGATTTTTCACGAGAAACTGCATGCTTTTTCATTTTGATGAATAGTAACTAATCTCGGAAAAAATCCGTAAAATTGAAAAACGAAACTGAGGTTTTGTCGGGGACTATGATAGGAGTCTAACATATAAGTATTGAAATGATTGAACAAATTTTTTTTGGATTAACACTAAATATCCGAAATACACTAGAAATAGAGAAAAAAGTGTTGTTCATTTTATGTTGGAATTTATGTTCAGGAATGTGAATCTGGACTACAGGTACCGAAAATGGAAGTAGAACGAGTTATTGAAAACTCAGGAAACTAGAAATAACAAGGTGAAACTCTGTCGAAATTTCTAAAACCTAGTTAGTAAGTATTGAGTTAAGAATTCGACTCTCGAGAATGAGTAAGAGTTTTAAAGCTCGGAAGTGAATAAATTACGATTCAGAAACCGAGATACACGAATAGGTGTAATTTGCCTCTTGGGCTAGAATTTGGCCTAGAGGGGTTAAGTTCAAAAATGAGTTGAAATTGGATTTAGGAATCCAAGTATGAGAAATTTTGATGCTTGGAATAGGTAGTTAATACCTATTTCCATGAAACAGGTTTTGGCACGAGAGCTGAAGCAACAAGAAAGGACTTCTAGCAAGCGGGAATCCTAACGGCTTAACTGTAAGTATAGACATTTATGTTTGTCTAGACTCAAGTAAGCTGTAGTTAGAGTTAGAACTATGAATTTACTTATGTTCCTAAGTCTATGTGATTACATGTGATTATACGTGTTTGGAGGGCTTAGTGCTCTAGATTGCAGAAGGGCAACATATGGTTACCCTTATGCACAGTTAAAGTATGCAAGAGGTATTATGCATTTTATGTTATCATGTGCACGTAGAGAAACGTTGCATATCATTCAGTAAAGTAAAAGACTGACGGGTCATCAGCCTCCGCAAGGGAGGAAAATCTCACAGAGTAGAGATTCCGACTAGACCAGACAGTAAGAAATGGCCAGTAAAGTAAAAGACTGACGGGTCATCAGCCTCCGCAAGGGAGGAAAATCTCACAGAGTAGAGATTCCGACTAGACCAGACAGTAAGCAGGGGCCCAGGCCCACAGAAGTAAGAACAGAAAGATAGAAAGCAGTTTAAAGCATGTTTTGCACGAGCATATTTGCATCATAACTCTTAATGTAATTTTTATTAGTTTATGATGTATGCATGTTTATACTTGCTGAGCATTAGCTCATCAGTTTACTCGTGTGCAGGTAACAAAGGTAAGCAACCTGTCATCTAGTGGTTTGCTTGATGGACAGGCAGAGGCAAGGGTGGCGGAAATGTCATGGGTACACGGGAGTGGTCTTTACTACACTCGCTTAGAAAACAATTTCCGCTGCAGATTAATGTAATATAGAATACTAGTATGTATGTTCAGTTCTAAGAAGAAGATATTACAACCATTATCTTAGTAAAGAACAACAGACTGTAATAAGTTAAGATAAGTTCTCGAGAAATAGTTTGACATCTGAATCCTTAAAGTAATAGCAAGATATGTTGTTAGCATAATGACTTAACATGTTAAGAAACCGAGGGTTAAAGTAAAGAAAAAAAAATTACCCGAATATGAACGTAATTTAAAGAGACTATAGTCTAGAAATGCATAATGGATTAGACTATAACTTAGCCTATTAGTAGTAGTATAAGGAGTGGCAACTGCGCTGCAAGGGCGCGAGTCGTCACAGTATTCGATGCAGAACTCCAAGAAAGGGAATTTGCCTTCTAGGCATGCTATTCATCTTTCTAAGGAGCAATATCCAAAGACTCCACAACAGGAAGAAGATATGAGACGGTATCCCTATGCTTCGGCCGTGGGAAGCCTTATGTATGTCATGTTGTGTACAAGACTAGATATCTGCTATGCAGTGGGAGTGGTCAGTCGCTACCTGTCCAACCCAGGATTAGATCATTGGGTTGCAGTAAAGTGTATTCTCAAGTATCTTAGGAGAATGAGAAACTATATGTTAGTATATTCCGGAGAAGATCTGTCTCTCACCGGATATACAGATTCCGATTTCCAATCGGATAGAAATAGTCGACGGTCGACATCTGGATCTGTGTTCACTCTTAATGGAGGAGCCGTGGTATGGAGAAGTATAAAGCAAAAGTGTGTTGTTGACTCTACCATGGAAGCTGATATGTTGCAGCTAGTGAAGCCGCAAAAGAAGGTACATGGCTCAGGAAGTTCTTAACTAATCTGGAAGTTGTTCCAGATATGGATAAGCCAATTAAGCTCTATTGTGACAACAGTGGAGCGGTGGCTAATTCAAAGGAACCTAGAAGCCATAAGAGTGCGAAACATATAGAAAGAAAATATCACCTGAT
>NW_010356863.1:178455-180354 GCF_000414095.1 Morus notabilis | reverse complement strand
ATTATGAATTATTTATGGAGGATTGATCTATATGTAATGACTATATGAAATGGACACTTCGCAGTTTAGAAGTAATTAATGTCTATAATTTCGAGAGTTCAATTCCAAGTTTATAGTGGAGTAACTATTGGAATTAATAGAATTAATTAATTAATTAAAGTGTTTAATTAATTATTAATTTTATTAGAGCTCGGGATTATAGGTGCATAAGTCCCTGCGTCGTCCTTGTAATTCTACCAGACACAAAGGACAAACTAGGAATTTTAGAATTATGGAATTCTAGAATTAAATACTCGAAAAATAATTAATTGAGAATTAATTATTATTTAAATAATATGATTATTTAAATTTGAATTTTAATTGTGAACATAATTTAAATTTATCCCTTTAAACTTTTTTGATATGTTGTTCAATTTAGAAATCAAATTAATTTAAGTTTGACTTAAATTCGAATTTGAATTTGTTTTAAAATTGGACTACAGGATAAAGAATGATTTCTCTTCCTGCCCTATCTGGAATTGGCGCCACACACAGGATAAAAACCCTAAGGGGTGGCCGGCCACAATAGATAAGGTGTAAGAGATTTTTTTGTTCTAAATTCAAATAGGAGATAGAGATTTGATTCCTTTTTGAAGTTTGACTTCTACTCTTTAAATATGAGAATGATAGAAAATTGTGAACACAATTTTTGAAAACATTTTTCTACCCTAACTTGTGAGGTGGCCAAATTTCTTAAAAGGAAAAAGAAAGGAAAATTTTTTCTCCCACAAATTCCACATCGTGGATGCGCTGGTGTTTGTGGAAAATTAGAGTGTTTAATCAAACCTGTTTTTGTCACACGTGTGCCCACACACACGTCTACGTGGAATCAAGGAATTGACGTGGAAGACTTTAGTTTTCTAAACACAAAGATTGGAGCAAGGATTATTCGTGGCCAAAGAACTCAAGTTATCATCCGAGTCGGCCTCTAGGTATTTTTCCTAATTGAGTTCTTGACATATAAATTAATGTGATTAATTTATTCATGCATAAATTAATATAATCTATAGAGTATCTCAAAAGTTTTATGAAATTTTTGTTATACACGATCCGCCTCCCCGCCACGCTTCCGCATCCGAATTCGATTCGGTTACCAACAATTGGTATCAGAGCGGTCTATAGACGATATTAATTTATACTTCGATTATTTGATAATCAAAATTGATATATTAAATATGTGATATTTAATTATGTATGTATGTGATGGGTCGGCACTTGCATTTATGGATGTTTATTTTAATTCATGTTGACGAATGTATGGATGATGGATTGTTGGGAATGGTGTCCTAGAAGCATAAGATGTAATAGGATATTTATTATTTATTTAATAAAAGAATTTATCAATTATTTTATGTGCATATATTTATGAATATTTTATGAATATCAATAAAAATTTCATGATTATTTATGTAACATTACACATTGTATATAAGTGTTATATACAAGAGGATAATGTTTAAGGATAATAATCAAAAAGCAATGTTCATAATGAATTTAATTAAAGTTCAGAATCTTTAATTAATACATTATTAATACACGTCATTCCCATTTAGAATGGAACGGTGTTATCCGCACTATTAATATGGTGAGATATTGAATGCGTGTATTTCGCATAATGAGATTATGTGAAACAAGGACCTAGACACAATATGAATTTTGAATAATTCCGTTAAGTATAGAAATTCTAATTGAGTCTAACGATGGTCATATATAGGATGGTCTTAATCCTGAGTTCTTAACATACTGCTATTTATGAATTTGTGTCTTTTGATTTACTCGGTACGGATTCTGAGATCCTGAATCCTATTCCTTGTATTTTGGAGATATGATGAAGTAGGTAGCCAGGAATGTTATTACACG
>NW_010356863.1:177259-178440 GCF_000414095.1 Morus notabilis | reverse complement strand
TTACACGAGATGGAATCCATTCCATCTTAAGAAAGAAGTAGATAAATAATTCTCTTGATGGTTGATTCAGTACTTGGACCAGTGGGAGCTCCGATTCATGAATGTGTTTTATGAATCACTGTCCATTAGAGAATCAATGGTACTCAAGGATAAAGAAGTAATATGAGAGGTTAACGGATTTTACCTAGCTCTAATTATGAATTATTTAGGGAGAATCGATCTATATGCAATGACTATATCAAATGGACACTTCACAGTTTAGAAGTAATTTATATCTATAATTTCGATAGTGCAATTCCAAGTTTATAGAGGAGTAACTATTAGAATTAATAAGATTAATTAATTAGTTAAAGTGTTTAATTAATTATTAATGTTATTCGAGCTCAGAATTATAGGTCCATTAGTCCCCGCGTCGTCCTAGTAATTCTGCCAGACACAAAGGGCAAAATGGGAATTTCAAAATTACAGAATTTTAAAAATTAAACACTCGAAAATAATTAATTGAGAATTAATTATTATTTAAATAATGTGATTATTTAAATTTGAATTTGAACACATCTAGATTTATCCATTTAAACTTATTTGATAAGTTGTTCAATTTAGAATTCAAATTAATTTAAGTTTAACTTAAATTGGAATTTGAATTTGAGTCAAAATTAGACTACATGATAAATGATGATTTTCTCTTCCTTACCTATCTCATATTGGTGCCACACAGGGATGAGAATCCCCATCTTGGCCGGCCACACTAAGGGATAAGGGAATATGAGATTTTGTTTAAAATTCAAATAGTAGATAATTAACAAGCTTTATCTTAGAGATAGAGATTGGATTCCTTCTGTAAGTTTGACTTCTACTCTATAAATACTATTTTTGAGACAATTTTCGGAATGGATTTTTACCTTAAATTTAGAGGTGGCCAAAATTTCTCTATAGAAAGAAGGAAACATTTTTCTCCAAAAATTCCACATCGTGCATGTGTTGGTGTTTGTGGAAATTCGAGTGTTTATTGTAATCCGTTTTGTCTCATGTGTGCCCACACACACGTCTTCATGGATTCTAGGAATTGGCGTGGATGACATTGGTTTTCTAAACACAAAGTTTTGGAGCAAGGATTGTTCGAGGTCAAAGAACTCAAGTTATCATCCGAGTTGGCTTCCAGGTATTTTTCAATTGAGTTC
>NW_010356863.1:173492-174274 GCF_000414095.1 Morus notabilis | reverse complement strand
AATTACTTTTGATTATTATCCTTAAACATTATCCTCTCGTATACAACACTTATATACCATGTTTAAGGTTACATAAATAATCAAGGAATTTTATTTGATATTCATAAAATATTCATAAATATATGCACATAAAATGATGAATAAACTATTTTATTAAATAAATAATAAATATCCTTTTACATCTCATGCTTCTAGGACACTATTCCCAACATCTATGTGGCATCTTAGACTTGGTCATATTAGCCTAAACAAGATTTAAAGACTGGTAAAGGATGGTCCTTTATGCGAACTAAAAGTTAGTAAGCTTCCAGCCTATGAATCTTGTCTGGGAGGCAAAATGACCACGGGGCTTTCCATGTCGAAAGGAGAAAGAGCTACAGAACCTCTTCAGTAAATACATTCAGATGTATGTGGACCGTTACACATCCAAGATAAATGAGGTTACAAATATTTCAACACTTTTATTGATGATTATTCGAGATATGGTTATGTTTACCTAATGCAACAGAAATCCAAAACTTTTAGAAAGTTTAAAGAATTCTGAGCAGAAGTTGAAAAACAGTTAGGTAAACCAATCAAGATACTTCGATTAGATCGAGGGGGTGAATACTTGGACCAAAAGTTGTGAGATTTCTTGATTGAAGAAGGTGTGGTATCCCAATTGACTACACCCGGTACACCAAAGCAAAATAGTGTAGCCGAAAAGAGAAATCAGACTTTGCTCGACATGATAAGATCAATGTTGAGTTATTCTTCACTTTCTACTTCGTTCTGGGATTATG
>NW_010356863.1:171573-173352 GCF_000414095.1 Morus notabilis | reverse complement strand
AATAGACTGGGAAGTTGGAACCAAGATCATAAATATACATGTTTGTGGGATATGCAATGGGGACAAGAGAATGATTATTTTATAGTCATAAGAATCAAAAGTATTTGTATCGACAAATGCCACGTTTCAGGAGCATGACTATATGATAGTTATCAAGCCCAAAAGGTGAAGTAGTTCTGAAAAGTTACTTTCCAATAAGATTGGACCACAATCGACAAGAGTTGTTGGAACGCTAAGAATGACCACGATTCTTAATCAAACTCCTATGGCACCTCGTCGTAGTGGTTGGGTAAGCGAGTTACCTGACCGGTATACTGTAGAAGCACATATCGTCACTGCTGATGATGGTAAGGACGATCCGTTGACCTTTAAGGCTACGATGGATGATTTTGATAAGGAGAAGTGGCAAGCAGCTATGAAACTCGAGATAGAGTCAATGTACTCTAACTCAGTCTGGCAACTTGTAGATCTACCTGAAAGGGTAAGACCCATTGGATGCAAGTGGATCTTCAAGAGAAAGATAGGAGCGGATGGAAAAGTAGAGACTTATAAAGCAAGGCTAGTGGTTTAGGGTTACACCCAAAGAGAGGGAGTTGACTTTGAGGAAACTCTCTCACTGGTAGCCATGCTTAAGTTCATCTGCATACTCTTAGCCAAAGCAACATATTTTGAATATGAAATATGGCAGATGGATGTCAAGAAAGCTTTTCTAAATGGCTATCTTGAGGAAACCATCTATATCAATCAACCAGAGGGTTACATAGAGAATGGCCTAGAGCAGAAAGTCTGCAAGATGTAAAAATCCATTTATGGATTGAAGCAAGCTTTTAGATCATGGAACGTCCGGTTTGATAAGGCTATTAAGTCTTATGGATTTGATCAAAACCAAGATGTTTCAAATGAAAGAAAAAAAGATGTTCTTATTCTTTATGAGCCTGAATATAAGATGTTCAGTGGGAGTGGTCAGTCGTTGTCAGTTGAACTCAAGATTCGATCATTGGGTAGCCGTGTAGTACATCCTTAAGTGTATGAGGAAAATAAGAAACTATAAGATAGTTTAGTTAGTGAAAGAGTTATCTTTCACGGGATACATAGATTTTGACTATGAGTCATGACAAGAAAGGTTGTTGGCAAAGTGTGATTGCTAATTCTATCATTAAGAGTTAATGTGTAGCCGCTTGTGAAGCAGCAAAAGAAAGCAACCTGACTCTAAAAATTCTTAACTGATCTGGAAGTTGTTCCACACATAGATCAGTCATAGATACCTAGAAAGTTTTAGGATTGGAGACATATTCTACCTGCTTTAGGGCAAGTGGGAGATTGTTTGGAATGGTGTCCTAGAAGCATAAGATGTAATAGAATATTTATTATTTATTTAATAAAAGAATTTATTCATTATTTTATGTGCATATATTTATGAATATTTTATGAATATCAATAAAAATTTCATGATTATTTATGTAACCTTAACCATTATATATAAGTGTTATATACGAGAGGATAATATTTAAGGATAATAATCAGAAAGCAATGTTCATAATGAATTTAATTAAAGTTCAAAATCTTTAATTAAAACATTATTAATACATGTCATTCCCATTTAGAATGGAACGGTGCTATCCGCACTGTTAATATGGTGAGATATTGAATGAGTGTATTTCGCATAATGAGATTATGTGGAACAAGGACACAGACACAATATGAATTTCTAATAATTTTCGTAAGTATAGAAATTCTAATTGAGTCTACCGATGGTCATATATAAAATGATCTTAATCC
>NW_010356863.1:169758-170835 GCF_000414095.1 Morus notabilis | reverse complement strand
TTTAGAATTCAAATTAATTTAAGTTTGACTTAAATTGGAATTTGAATTTGAGTCAAAATTGGACTACAGGATAAAGGATGATTTTCTCTTCCTTTCTTATCTGATATTGGCACCACACAGGGATGAGAATCCCCATCTTGGCCGGCCACACTAAGGGATAAAGGAATATGAGATTTTGTTTAAAATTTAAATAGGAGATAATTAACAAGCTTTATCTTAGAGATAGAGATTGGATTCCTTCTGGAAGTTTGGCTTCTACTCTATAAATACTATTTTTGAGACAATTTTCGGAATAAATTTTTGCCCTAATTTTAGAGGTGGCCGAAATTTCTCTATAGAAAGAAGGAAACATTTTTCTCCAAAAATTCCACATCGTGCATGCGTTGGTGTTTGTGGAAATTCGAGTGTTTATTGTAATCCGTTTTGTCTCATGTGTGCCCGCACACACGTCTTCGTGGATTCTAGGAATTGATGTGCAAGACATTGATTTTCTAAACACAAAGTTTTGGAGCAAGGATTGTTCGAGGTCAAAGAACTCAAGTTATCATCCGAGTCGGCTTCCAGGTATTTTTCCTAATTGAGTTCTTAATAAATGAATTAATGAGATTAATTTATTCGTGCATAAATTAATATAATCTATAGAGTATCTCAAAAGTTTTGTGAAAATTTTTGTTATGCACGATCCGCCTCCCCGTACCACGCTTCCACATCCGAATTTGATTCGGAGACCAACATGGATTTGGTCGTTAATTATATGGTTCCATGGATCGGTTATATTTATTCATTGCTAAAATTTTTTGTAATTTAATTCGGGATTAGAGTTATTGTAATTCTAGGTTTTGGGTAGAATTAGGGTTTGGATTTAGAATTAGGGTTTGGATTTTGAATGAAAAGGAGGCCTTGAAGCTCAAGTTTAAAGCCTTTGTAGATGCCCAGAAACTGCCCCGAAAATTTCCAGAAATCACCCAAAGGGTGCGCCCTAGCGCATGCCCAAGTGTGCCACAGTGCGCGGCCAGCGCGCCCCAGCGCGGGGTCCAGTGCGCCCCAGAGCGTGGCTGAGCACGCTCCAGCACGCAC
>NW_010356863.1:165199-169714 GCF_000414095.1 Morus notabilis | reverse complement strand
TCAGACCGTGCGAGCGCGCACAGCGCGCGGCTATCCTGCGCGCGCACACGCACACCCTGGTGCGTGGCTGGTAGCCCGGATTCAGGAATTGGACTCGAATGGTCCCGAGGGTTTCTGAAACCCTCGTATTGCGTGCTGAAGGCCCCAAAAAAGTTTCGGACCCCAAGGAAGATGAAATCCAACCCGAAGACAATGAATGAAGTCGAAGAATAAAGAACTCAAGAATCGAAGACCCGTTGATGTAACAGAAGAAAATAATTATTATAATTATTTATTTATTTGATTGAGTTGTAATTTATTTATCCATGGGGCCCGGTCAAGTCCATCTAAATAGCCGATTGCATATATTTATATTTTATGTTGATAATTATGTATTATATGTTCATATAATATGCCATATAGATATAATTGTGCCTACTCATATGTTTTATAACATGCCATGCATATACGCGCATTCGTTATTATTTATTTTATTTATTATAAAAGGGTTTTAGAAAAATAAAATAAAATAAGAACCTTGCGCTAAAATCGATTTAATATGATTAAATTGATTTAAGTTGCAAAATTGATTTGCAAAAAAATGTTACATGTGAAATTCAATTTAAGAGTTAGATTTTGGAATTTCACATATCTGAAAAATAAATTGTTTATTTTTTCGATTTGAAAACCATGAGTTGTTTTTTCAAACAAAATACATATTTACAAAATAATGAGTGGGAAAGGGTTGTATGACAATACAACCCACTGGTCTCCATCGTTAGTTCAACACCGTGAGATTCGAAAGGGGCTTCGCGGCGGCACCGATTCCGCACTCCCTAGAGAAAGTGTTCTTTCGGATCAATAACAAGGTTGACTTCCTAGCGATAGGATTCAAGGATGTATTTCCGGTTTGACCTACCCTACGGCGGCACTCTGGAATTAAGTCTGTTGAATCTGAAACGTTGGATTACACTCATAAAAATATAATCAAATTGTTGATCATATTTTTGACCAAAATTAACGGTAATTAATAAATATGAAAATATGAGATATTTTGATTGTATTTATTAATTGAGAATGTCTCGATTTAATTTGCAATATTTTGACCTGCCCTACGGCGGCACTATATTCGTGGTAAATTGGATTATTGTTGGCACCTAAAAATTAAAACATGATTTATGTATTTTTCATGTGCATCATGCATCATATTTAATTGTGCCTAAATTCACTTGTTTTTGATATTCATGCACATAAAATGTTTAGATGAATATTCTATTTATTTTCAGCAACATGTCAAATCCAATTATCACACTTCTTGTGACTGAAAAACTGGACGGTGATAACTATGCTAAGTGGAAAAGTAACATGAACATATTGTTGGTCTGCAAAGACTACAAATTTGTCCTGGTAGAGGAATGTCCTCAAGAACCTGCAGCTAATGCATCCAAAACCGTAAGGGAGCCGTATGATCGCTGGATCAAGGCCAACAACAAAGCAAAGTGCATTATGTTGGCCAGCATGAGTGATGTGCTTCGCAAGAAGCATGAGGACATGGAGACTACTTATGAGATAATGGAGTCTCTAGAAGCCATGTTCGGCGCTCCCTCTGAGAAGGCTCGTTTGGATGCTGTTAGGGCTTTCATGAATGACAAAATGAAGAAAGGTTCTTCAGCCAAGGCATATGTTTTGAACATGATTGATCACCTCCATGATGCGGAGCTTAATGGTGCCAGAATTGATGAAGCCACCCAAGTTGGCATCTTCTTGGAAAGCCTATCCCCTGATTTTCATAAGTTCGTGAACAACTTTGTTATGAACAAGAAAAAGTCCAATCTCACTGAACTCATGAATGACCTGCAAAACTTCGAATCCACCAACAAGCGAAGGGGAGGAGAAGCAAATGTTGTTGTTGTAGGAGGCTCTGGAGAAAACAAAAAAAAGAACCAGAACCAAGGAAAATGGAAGAAAGGAAAGAACAAGAAACCCAAGAAGACTAAGAGCCCCAGCCATAAACCCAAAGGAAAATGTTTCCATTGCAACGGCGAAGGGCACTGGAAGAGAAACTGTCACAAGTATCTCGAGGAGCTGAAAAAGAAAAAGGAACAAGGTAAATCAGATTTACTAGTCCTTGAAACATGTTTAGTAGAGGGTGATGCCTCTGTTGGGAATGGTGTCCTAGAAGCATGAGATGTAATAGGATATTTATTATTTATTTAATAAAAGAGTTTATTCATCATTTTATGTGCATATATTTATGAATATGTTATGAAATATTTATTATTTATTTAATAAAGGAGTTTATTCATTATTTTATGTGCATATATTTATGAATATTTTATGAATATCAATAAAAATTCCATGATTATTTATGTGACCTTAAACATTGTATATAAGTGTTATATACGAGAGGATAATGTTTAAGGATTAATAATAAAAAATATTGTTCATAATGAATTTAATTAAAGTTCAGAATCTTTAATTAAAACATTATTAATACATGTCATTCCCATTTAGAATGGAACGGTGCTATCCGCACTGTTAATATGGTGAGATATTGAATGAGTGTATTTCACATAATGAGATTATGTGGAACAAGGACCGAGACACAATATCAATTTCTAATAATTCCGTTAAGTATAGAAATTCTAATTGAGTCTCAAGATGGTCATATATAGGATGGTCTTAATCCTGAGTTCTTAACAGACTCCTATTTATGGATTTGTGTCTTTTGATTTACTCGGTACGGATTCTGAGATCCTGAATCCTATTCCTTGTATTTTGGAGATATGATGAAGTAGGTAGCCGGGAATGTTATTACACGAGATGGAATCCATTCATTCTTAAGAAAGAAGTAGATAAATAATTCTCTTGAGGGTTCATTCGGTACTTGGACTAGTAGGAGAACCGATTCATGAATGTGTTTTATGAATCACTGTCCATTAGAGAATCAATGGTACTCAAGGATAAAGAAGTGATTAGAGAGGTTAACAGATTTTACCTTGCTCTAATTATGAATTATTTATGGAGGATCGATCTATATGCAATGATTATGTCAAATGGACACTTCATAGTTTAGAAGTAATTTATGTCTATAATTTCAAGAGTGCAATTCCAAGTTTATAGTGGAGTAACTATTGGAATTAATAGAATTAAATAATTAATTAAAGTGTTTAATTGATTGTTAATTTTATTAGAGCTCAGGATTATCGGTCCATTAGTCCCCGTGTCGTCCTAGTAATTCTACCAGACACATAGGGCAAAATGGGAATTTTAGAATTACGGAATTCTAAAATTAAATACTCGAAAATAATTAATTGAAAATTAATTATTACTTAAATAATGTGATTATTTAAATTTGAATTTGAACACATCCATTTAAACTTATTTGATAAGTTGTTCAATTTGAAATTCAAATTAATTTAAGTTTGACTTAAATTGAAATTTGAATTTGAGTCAAAATTGGACTACAGGATAAAGGATGATTTTCTCTTCCTTCCCTCTCTGAAATTGGTGCCACACAGGGATGGAAATCCTCTAGGGTGGCCGGCCACAAGGGATAAGGAATAGAGGAGAATTTTGGTTTCAAATTGAAATTGGAGATAGACATCTGATTCCTTCTAGAAGTTTGACTTCTACTCTATAAATAAGAGAATAGTAGAAAATTGTGAAAATAATTTTTGAGACAATTTTCGGAATTAATTTTTGCCCTAATTTTAAAGGCTCGCCGAAATTCTCAAGAGAGAAAGGAAGGAAAAAATTTTTCTCCAAAAATTCCACATCGTGCATGCGTTGTTGTTTGTGGAAATTCGAGTGTTTATTGTAATCCGTTTTGTCTAATGTGTGCCCACACACATGTCTTCGTGGATTCTAGGAATTGACGTGGAAGACATTGGTTTTCTAAACACAAAGATTGGAGCAAGGACTGTTCGTGGTCAAAGAACTCAAGTTATCATCCGAGTCGGCTTCCAGGTATTTTTCCTGATTGAGTTCTTATATATAAGTTAATGAGATTAATTTATTCGTGCATCTATAAAGTATCTCAAAAGTTTTATGAAAATTTTTGTTATACACGATCCGCCTCTTCCCCGCACCACCACGCTTCCACATCCGAATTCGATTCGAAGACCAACAATTGGTATCAGAGCGGTCTATAGACGATATTAACTTATGCTCCGATTATTTGATAATCAAAAAATTAATTATGTATGTATGTGATGGGTAGGCACTTGCATTTATAGATGTTTATATTTGATTCATGATGATGAATGTATGGATGATGGATTTGGTCGTTAATTATATGGTTCCATGGATCGCATTAAATTCGTTCAAATAAAATTATTTGTAATTTTATTCGGGATTAGAATTATTGTAATTGTAGGGTTTGGGTAGAATTAGGGTTTTGATTTTCAATAAAAAGGAGGCTTTGAAGATGCCTAAGAATAGCCTAAAGTTGCCCAGAAAATTTTTGAAAAAAAAAAGGAGCCCAGCGCGTGCGCGCCCAAGCGTGCCCCGTGCGCGCCCAGGCTTGCCCCGCGC
>NW_010356863.1:162480-164033 GCF_000414095.1 Morus notabilis | reverse complement strand
TAAGTTTGTAGAATCTGAAACGATGGGTTACACTCCTGAAAATATAAATCAAATTGTTATTAATATTTTTGACCAAAATAACGGTAGTTGATAAATATGAAAATATGAGATATTTTGATTATATTTATTAATTGAGAAGGTCTCGGTTCAATTTGCGATATTTTGACCTACCCTACGGCGGCACTATACTCGTGGTAAAATGGATTGTTGATGGCACCTAAAATTAAAACATGATTTATGTATTTTTCATGCACCTCATGCATCATATTTAATTGTGCCTAAATTCACATGTTTTGATATTCATGCACATAAATTGATTAGATGAATATTCTACTTATTTCCAACAATATGTCAAATCCTATCATCTCACTATACAAAATTGCAACACTTACTAGAAATAAACTATGCGAAGTGGTAAAGTAACATAAACAACTTACATTCATGTGATGAATATAAGTTTGTCCTAAATGGAGGATTGTCTTCCTGTCCCTAACAAAACCACTGTAGCTAACTATTAGCTAGGGTTGTGTGTGGAAATTCACAAGAAGCCTGAAGGCATGGAGACAGCTTATGAGATAATGCAGTCATCAGATACCGTATCTAAAAATCCATAAAACAAAAGGGTTTGCTAAATACTATAAGGGCATGAATAAAAGACAAAAGGAAAGTCGTTTCCACTAAAATAAAGGAAAAGAATCAAGCAAATACGATTTGCTAGTTCTAAAAACATGTTTAGTAAAAAAATGGTGATTCCTTATTCCTAAATAGTAGATTCGGGAGTTGCTACTCATGTTTGTTTTCTTTTAAGTCTTAGTTCTTACAAAGAAATTGTTTCCCAAAATAAAGAAAGGAACTCAAGCAAATATGATTTGCTAGTTCTAAAAACATGTTTTAGTAAAAGGGTGATTCCTTATCCTGAATAGTTGATTCAGGAATAACTAATCATGTTTGTTTTCTTTATTAAGTTTTAGCCCTTAAATGGAAATTGTTTCCACCTAAACAAAGAAAAAGAATAAAAGTAAACAAGATTTACTAATTCTAGAAACATCTTTCGTAGAGGGTGATTCCTTGTCCTGGATAGTTGATTCGGGGGCAACTAATCATGTTTTGGTTTTCTTTGCAAAATATTTGTTCTTACAAAGAACTTACCGTCAGGGACTACACGATGAAAGTGGAAATACCGCGAGGATATCGGCAAAAGTAGTGGGAGAAGTTAGACTTCAATTTTGGAAATACCTTATTGTGAACAATGTTCATTTCCCTCCAAGCATAAAGAGAAATTTGATTTCAAATATCAAATTATTTGAACAATTGCCTTTAATAATATTCTAGTCCACATCTTTCAGAATTGTTCTGATATATGTTCTGTATATTTAGAAAGTGGTTTATACCATTTAAACTGATGCCTGGCTCACTGTGAAATATTGACATGTTCAAAAGTTGCCTAACCTAAGAATAAGAAGCAAAGGATCTCTCAATATAAATAACACATATATGTGGCATCTTAGACTTGGTCATATTAGCCTAAACAAGATTTAATGACTGGTAAAGGA
>NW_010356863.1:160698-162425 GCF_000414095.1 Morus notabilis | reverse complement strand
TGTCTGGGAGGCAAAATGACCACGGGGCCTTCCATGTCGAAAGGAGAAAGAGCTACAGAACCTCTTTAGCTAATACATTCGGATGTATGTGGACCGTTAAACGTCCAAGATAAAGGAGGTTACAAATACTTCATCACTTTTATTGATGATTATTCGAGATATGGTTATGTTTACCTAATGCAACAGAAATCCAAAACTTTTAGAAAGTTTAGAGAATTCTGAGCAGAAGTTGAAAAACAGTTTGGTAAACAAATCAAGACACTTCGATTAGATCGAGGGGGTGAATGCCTGGACTAAGAGTTTCAGGATTTCTTGATTGAAGAAGGTGTGGTATCCTAATTGACTACGCCCGGTACACCATAGCAGAATGGTGTAGCCGAGAAGAGAAATCAGACTTTGCTCGACATGATAAGATCAATGTTGAGTTGTTCTTCACATCCTACTTCATTCTAGGATTATGCCCTAAGAACCACCGTGTATATTCTGAATACAGTACCATCTAAGTCTATACCAAAGACGCCCCTAGAGTTGTAGAATGGTCAAAAGCCAGTTTTGAAGCATATTCACATATAGGGATGTCCGGCTCATGTGATGGAATAATAGACTGGGAAGTTGGAACCAAGATCATAAATATGCATATTTGTAGGATATGCAATGGGGACAAGAGAATGATTATTTTACATAGTCATAAGAATTAAAAGTATTTGTATCGACAAATGCCACGTTTCTGGAGCATGACTATATGATAGTTATCAAGCCCAGAAGCAAAGCAGTTCTGGAAAAGTTACTTTCCAATAAGATTGGACCACAACCGACAAAAGTTGTTGGAACGCTAAGAATGACCACGATTCCTAATCAAACTCTTGTGGCACCTCGTCGTAGTGGGGGGTAAGCAAGTTACTTGACCGGTATACTGAGGAATCACAGATCGTCATTGCTGATGACAGTGAGGAGGATCCGTTGACCTTAGTTCTGGAAAAGTTACTTTCCAATAAGATTGGACCACAACTGACAAGAGTTGTTGAAACGCTAAGAATGACCACGATTCCTAATCAAACTCTTGCGGCACCTCGTCGTAGTGGGAGGGTAAGCAAGTTACCTGACTAGTATACAGAGGAATCACAGATCGTCACTGCTGATGATGGTGAGGAGGATCCGTTGACTTTTAAGGCTATGATGGATGATTTTGATAAGGAAAAGTGGCAAGCAACTATGAAACTCGAGATAGAGTCCATGTACTCCAACTCAGTCTGGCAATTTGTAGATCTACCTGAAGGGGTAAAACCCATTGGATGCAAGTGGATCTTCAAGAAAATAAGATTAGCGGATGGAAAAGTAGAGACTTATAAAGCAAGGCTAGTGGTTTAGGGTTACACCCAAAGAGAGGGAGTTGACTATGAGGAAACTCTCTCACCGGTAGCCATGCTTAAGTTCATCTGGATACTCTTAGCCATAGCAACATATTTTGAATATGAAATATGGCAAATGGATGTCAAGATAGCTTTTCTGAATGGCTATCTTGAGGAAACCATCTATATCGATCAGCCATAGGGTTACATAGAGAAAGGCCTAGAGCAGAAAGTCTGTAAGCTGCAGAGATCCATTTATGGATTGACGCAAACTTCTAGATCATGGAATATCAAGTTTGATGAGGCTATTAAGTCTTATGGATTTGATCAAAACCAAGATGTTTGAAATGAAAGAAAAGAAGATGTTCTTATTCTTTA
>NW_010356863.1:160415-160640 GCF_000414095.1 Morus notabilis | reverse complement strand
TTGGGTAGCCGTGTAGTGCATCCTTAAGTGTATGAGGAAAATAAAGAAACTATAAGATAGTTTAGTCAGTGAAAGAGTTGTCTTTCACTGGATATATATAGACTTTGACTATGAGTCATACTTGGATTTTGAGAGTCAACATCCAAGTCTGTGTTCACACTAGGTGAAGGAGTCAAGACAAGAAAGGTTGTTGGCAACGTGTGATTGCTAATTTTATCATTAAAA
>NW_010356863.1:155165-160033 GCF_000414095.1 Morus notabilis | reverse complement strand
GTTAAGTATAGAAATTCTAATTGAGTCTACCGATGGTCATATATAGGATGATCTTAATCCTGAGTTCTTAACAAACTCCTATTTATGGATTTGTGTCTTTTGATTTACTCGGTACGGATTCTGAGATCCTGAAACCTATTCCTTGTATTTTGGAGATATGATGAAGTAGGTAGCCGAGAATGTTATTACACGAGATGAAATCCATTCCTTCTTAAGAAAGAAGTAAATAAATAATTCTCTTGAAGGTTGATTCGGTACTTGGACCAGTAGGAGCTCCGATTCATGAATGTGTTTTATGAATCACTGTCCATTAGAGAATCAATGGTACTTAAGGATTAAGAAGTAATTAGAGAGGCTAATGGATTTTACCTTGCTCTAATTATGAATTATTTATGGAGGATTGATCTATGTGCAATGACTATATCAAATGGACACTTCACAGTTTAGAAGTAATTAATATCTATAATTTCGAGAGTGCAATTCCAAGTTTATAGTGGAGTAACTATTGGAATTAATAGAATTAATTAATTAATTAAAGTGTTTAATTAATTGTTAATTTTATTGGAGCTCGGGATTATAGGTCTATATGTCCCCGCGTCGTCCTTGTAATTCTACCAGACACAAAGGGCAAAATAGGAATTTTAGAATTACGAAATTCTAGAATTAAATACTCGAAAAATAAATAATTAAGAATTAATTATTATTTAAATAATGTGATTATTTAAATTTGAATTTGAACACATCTAGATTTATCCATTTAAACTTATTTGATAAGTTGTTCAATTTAGAATTCAAATTAATTTAAGTTTGACTTAAATTGGAATTTGAATTTGAGTCAAAATTGGACTACAGGATAAAGGATGATTTTCTCTTCCTTCACTATTTGAAATTGGCGCCACACAGGGATGAAAAGCCTCTAGGGTGGCCGGCCACAAGGGATAAGGAATAGAGGAGAATTTTGGTTTGAAATTCAAATTGGAGATAGAGATTTGATTCCTTCTAGAAGTTTGACTTCTACTCTATAAATAAGAGAATAGTATAAAATTGTAAAACAAATTTTTGAGACAATTTTCGGAATTAATTTTTGCCCTAATTTTAAAGGCTGGCCGAAATTCTCAAGAGAGAAAGGAAGGAAAAATTTTTTCTCCAAAAATTCCACATCGTGCATGCGTTGGTGTTTGTGGAAATTCGAGTGTTTATTGTAACCTGTTTTGTCTCATGTGTGCCCACACACACGTCTTCGTAGATTCTAGGAATTGACGTGGAAGACAGTGGTTTTTTAAACACAAAGATTGGAGCAAGGACTGTTCGTGGTCAAAGAATTCAAGTTATCATCCGAGTCGGCTTCTAGGTATTTTTCCTGATTGAGTTCTTAATAAATGAATTAATGAGATTAATTTATTCGTGCATAAATTAATATAATCTATAGAGTATCTCAAAAGTTTTATGAAAATTTTTGTTATACACGATCCGTCCCTCCCACCACCACGCTTCCGCATCCGAATTCGATTCGGAGACCCACAGCCTCAGCCTGGATAATTGATTCGGGAGCAACTAATCATGTTTATTTTTCTTCGCACCGAGCTAGCCGATGGGGACTACACGATGAAAGTGGGCAATGGTGCAAGAGTTTCGGCAAAAGCAGTGGGAGAAGTTAGACTTCGTTTTAGGGAAAATAAATTTTTAGTTTTGAACAATGTTTATTTTATTCCAGACATTCGTAGAAATTTGATTTCTGTGGCTAAGTTATTTGAACAATTATTTAAAGTTTATTTTGATAATGAATTTGTTCATATTTCTCGAAATGGTTTAAATATTTGTTCTGGACGTCTGGATGATGGTTTATATTGTATAAAGCCAAAACCTAACTAACTGCTTAATACTGAAATGTTCAGAGTTGCCAAACCTAAGAATAAAAAGCAAAAGATTTCTCACAAAAATAACACATATCTGTGGCATCTTAGACTTGGTCATATTAACTTAAACAAGATTCAAAGACTGGTAAAAGATGGTCCTTTGCGCGATCTAACAGTTGGCGAGCTTCCGGTATGTGAATCTTGTCTGGAAGGTAAAATGACCAAGAGGCCTTTTACAGCGAAAGGAGTAAGAGCTACAGAACCCCTTCAGCTGATACATTCAGATGTATGTGGATCGTTAAACGTCCAAGCTAGAGGAGGTTATGAATATTACGTCACATTTATTGACGACCATTCGAGATATGGTTATGTTTACCTGATGCAACAGAAATCCGAAACTTTTGGAAAGTTTAGGGAATTCCGAGCAGAAGTTGAAAAATAATTAGGTAAACCAATCAAGGCACTTTGATCAGATCGAGGGGGTGAGTACCTGGAATAAGAGTTCCGGGATTTCTTGATTGAAGAAGGTGTAGTATCCCAATTGACTGCACCCGGTACACCACAGCAGAATGGTATAGCCGAAAGGAAAAATCAGACTTTGCTCGACATGATAAGATCAATATTGAGTTATTCTTCATTGCCTACTTCATTTTGGGGTTATGCCCTAAAAACCGCTATGTATATTCTAAATCTAGTTCCATCTAAGCCTGTACCTACGACACCCCTAGAGTTGTGGAATGGTCAAAAACCTAGTTTCAGACACATTCGCATATGGGGGTGTCCAGCACACGTGCTGAGGCAAAAGACCGGGAAGTTGGAACCAAGGTCAGAAGTATGCATATTCGTGGGATACCCACAAGGGACAAGAGGAGGACTGTTTTATAGTCAAGCAGATCAAAAGGTGTTTGTATTGACAAATGCCACTTTTCTGGAGCATGACTATATGATAGATTTTAAGCCCATAAGTAAAATAGTATTGGAAGAGTTATTTTCTGATAAGATCGAACCACATCCGACAAGAGTTGTCGGACCACTCAAAGAAAAGACCACAGTTCCTGATCAGACTCCTAAGGCACCTCATCGTAGTGGGAGGGTAAGCATGTTACCCGACCGGTATACCGGGGAAGCCCAAATCGTCACTACTGATGACAGTAAGGAGGATCCATCAACCTTTAAGGATGTGATGGATGATTCTGATAAGGAAGAATGGCAAGCAGCTATGAAAGTTGAGATGGAGTCTATGCACTCTAACTCAGTCTGGCAACTTATAGATCTACCCGAAGGGGTAAAGCCCATTGGATGCAAGTGGATCTTCAAGAGAAAGAGAGGAGCGGATGGAAAAGTAGAGACTTATAAAGCAAGGCTAGTGGCTAAGGGTTACACCCAAAAGGAGAGAGTTAATTATGAGGAAACTTTCTCGCCAGTAGCTATGCTTAAGTCCATCCGGATACTCCTGGCCATTGCAGCATATTTTGACTATGAGATATGGTAGGTGGATGTCAAGACAGCTTTTTTGAATGGCTATCTTGAGAAAACCATCTATATGGATCAGCCAGAGGGTTACATAGAGGAAGGCCAAAGACAGAAAGTCTGTAAACTGCAGAGATCCAATTATGGACTGAAGTAGGCTTCTAGATCATGGAACATCAGGTTTGATGAGGCTATAAAGTCATATGGATTTGATCAAAACATTGATTAACCATGCGTCTACAAGTACAAGAAAGAAGAGAAAGTAGTCTTTTTAATTCTTTACGTCGATGACATCTTACTCATTGGGAATGATGTGAGATTGATGATAGATGTAAAGGAGTGGTTAGCCAACCAATTCCAAATGAAAGATTTGGGAGAGGCAAGCTATGTTCTTGGGATTAAGATTATTCGAGATCGCAAGAAAAAGCTTTTGGCGTTATCACAAGCATCTTATATAGACAAAGTGTTGTCTAGGTATTCGATGCAGAACTCCAAGAAAGGGAATTCGCCTTCTAGGCATGCTATCCATCTTTCTAAAGAGCAATGTCCAAAGACTCCACAACAGGAAGAATATATGAGACGGTATCCCTATGCTTCGGTCGTGGGAAGCCTTATGTATACCATGTTGTGTACAAGACCAGATATCTTCTATGCAGTGGTAGTGGTCAGTCGCTACCAGTCCAACCCAGGATTAGATCATTGGGTTGCAGTAAAGTGTATTCTCAAGTATCTTAGGAGAAAACTATATGTTAGTATATTTTGGAGAAGATCTGTCTCTCACCGGATACACAGATTCTGATTTCCAATTGGATAAAGATAGTCGACGGTCGACATATGGATCTATGCTCACTCTTAATGGAGGAGCCGTGGTATGGAGAAGTATAAAGTAAAAGTGTGTTGCTGACTCTACCATGCAAGCTGAATTCTACCATGGAAGCTGAATATGTTGCAGCTTGTGAAGCCGCAAAAGAAGCTACATGGCTCAGGAAGTTCTTAACTGATCTGGAAGTTGTTCCAGATATCGATAAGCCAATTAAGCTCTACTGTGACAACAATGGAGCGGTGGCTAATTCAAAGGAACCTAGAAGCCATAAGAGTGCGAAACATATAGAAAGCAAATATCACCTGATCAGACACATTGTGGATAGAGGCGATGTAGCAGTTCTGAAGATCGCGTCAGAGAACAACCTTGCTGACCCGTTCACCAAGACATTGCCATTGAATGTATTTGATCGGCACTTAGATGGATTTGGGATTAGAGACATGACACACCTGCTTTAGGACAAGTGGGAGATTGTTGGGAATAGTGTCCTAGAAGCATAAGATGTAATAGGATATTTATTATTTAAATAATAAAAGAGTTTATTCATCATTTTATGTGCATATATTTATAAATATTTTATGAATATCAAATGAAAATTCCATGATTATTTATGTAACCTTAAACATAGTATATAAGTGTTATATACGAGAGGATGGTGTTTAACGATAATAATTAAAAACATTGTTCATAATGAATTTAATTAAAGTTCAGAATCTTTA
>NW_010356863.1:152782-154929 GCF_000414095.1 Morus notabilis | reverse complement strand
TATTTATGGATTTATGTCTTTTGATTTACTCGGTACGTATTCTGAGGCCCTGAATCCTATTCCTTGTATTTTGGAGACATGATGAAATAGGTAGCCGGGAATGTTATTATGCGAGATGGAATCCATTCCCTCTTGAGAAAAAAGTAGATAAATAATTCTCTTGAGTGTTGATTCGGTACTTGGATTAGTAAGAGCGCTCTGGTTCATGAATGTGTTTTATGAATCACTATCCATTAGAGAATCAATGGTACTCAAGGATGCAGAGGTAATTAGAGAGGTTAACGGATTCTACCTGACTTTAATTATGAACTATTTATGGAAGATTGATCTATATGCAAACTATATCAAATGGATACTTCACAGTTTAGAAGTAATTAATGTATATAATTTCGAGAGTTCAATTCCAAGTTTATAGTGGAGTAATTATTGGAATTAAAAGAATTAATTAATTAATTAAAGTGTTTAATTAATTATCATTTTTATTGGAGCTCGGGATTGTAGGTCCATAAGTCCCCGCATCGTCCTTGTAGTGCTACCAGTCACAAAGGACAAAATGGGAATTTTAGAATTATGGAATTCTAAAATTAAATACTCAAAAAATAATTAATTGAGAATTAATTATTATTTAAATAATGTGATTATTTAAATTTAAATTTTAATTGTGAACATAATTTAAATTTATCCTTTTAAACTTATTTGATAAGTTGTTCAATTTAGAATTCAAATTAATTTAAGTTTGACTTAAATTCGAATTTGAATTTGAATTAAAATTGGACTACATGATATAGGATAATTTCTCTTCCTTCCCTATTTGGAATTGGTGCCACACACAGGGTAAATTGTGAACACAATTTTGGAAAAAAAATTTCTGCCCTAACTTGTGAGGTGGCCGAATTTCTCAAAAGGCAAAAGAAAGGAAAATTTTTTCTCCCAAAAAATTCCACATCGTGCATGCGTTGGTATTTGTGGAAAATTCGAGTGTTTAATCAAACCTGTTTTTGTCTCACGTGTGCCCATACACACGTCTACGTGGAATCAAGGAATTGACGTGGAAGACTTTGGTTTTCTAAACACAAAGATTGGAGCAGGGACGGTTCGTGGTCAAAGAACTCAAGTTATCATCCGAGTCGTCCTGCAGGTATTTTTCCTAATTGAGTTCTCGACATATAAATTAATGTGATTAATTTATTCGTGCATAAATTAATATAATCTATAGAGTATCTCAAAAGTTTTATGAAATTTTTGTTATACACGATCCGCCTCCCTGCCACGCTTCCGCATCCGAATTCGATTTGGTTACCAACAATCCCCGGGATAGCCCCGGGTCAGCCCAGACACAACCCCGGCACAACCCCGGGTCAGCCCGGGATAGCTCAGGCATAGCCCCCGGTCAGCCTGGGACAACCCCGGGACAGCCTCGGGTCAGCCCGGGACATCCCCGGGACAACCCCGGGTCACCCCGGGACAGCCCCTGGAAATCCCCAGGACAGCACCGGGACAGCCCCGAGACAACTCTGGGACTGCCCCACGTCAGCCCCAGGACAGCCCCCATACAGACCCAGGGCAGCCCCAGGTCAGCACTGAGAGAGCCCCGGGACAACCCCGGGTCAGCCACGGGGCAGCCCCGGGTCAGCCCCAGGACAACCCCGGGGTAACTCCGGGACAGCCCCGGGTCAGCCCCGGCACAACCCCGGGACAGTCCCGGGACAACCCCGGGAGTGCCCCTGGACATCCTCGGGACTGCCCCGGGACAGCCAGGGTGAGCCCCGGGACAGTGCCGGGTCATCCCTGGGACAGCCCCGAGACATCGCCGGGGCAGCCCGGGACAGCCCCGGGTCAGCATCAAGACACTCCCGGGGCAGCCCAGGGAAAGCCACGGGACAGCCCCCGGGCAGCCTCGGGACGTCCCCGGGACAGCCCGGGACTGCCCCACGACTGCCCCGGGATAGCCCCGTGTCAGCCCTAGGACAGCCCGGGACAGCCCCGGGACAGTTCAAGACAGCCCTGGGTAAGCGCCGGGTCAGCCCGGGGACATCCCCGCGACAGCCCGGGACAGCACCGGCACAACACCGGGACAGCCCCAGGACTGCCCCGGTACAGCCTTGGGACAGCCCCAGGACAACCCCGGGACACACCCATGGGAGCCC
>NW_010356863.1:144347-152034 GCF_000414095.1 Morus notabilis | reverse complement strand
GACAGCCCCGAGACAGCCCAGGACATCCCCGGGACAGCCCAGGACTACTCGGGACAGCCCAGGGACGTCCCCGGGACAACCCCGGGACAGCCAAGGGACAACCTCGGGGCATCCCCGGGACAGCCGCAGGACAACACGGGACAGCCCCAGGGCTGCCCCGGCTCAGCGCCTGGACAGCCTCGGAACAGCCCCGGGACAATCCCGGGACAACCCTGGGATATCCCCGGGACAGCACCGAGGCAGCCCCGGGCTGCCTCGGTACGCACCGGAACAGCGCGGGATAGCCCCGGGGCAGTCCCGGGACAACCCTGGGCAACCACGGGGTAGCCCAAGGACAGCACCGGGACAACGCGGCACATCCGTGGGCAGCGCCGGGTCGGGGCCGGGACAGCCCCGAGACAGCCCTGGGACAACTATGGGTAAGCGCCGGGTTAGCCCTGGGACAGCCCAGGGACATCCCCGGGACAGCCCGGGACAGCCCGGGGATAGCCCGGGGATAGCCCCGGGTCAGCCCCGGGATAGCCCTGGTAGGCAACGGGTATACCCCGGGACACTCCCAGGGTAGCCCCAGGACAGCCACGGGACAGCCCCGGGGCAGCGCCGGGACTGCCCGGGATTGCCCCGGGACAGATCTGGGTAAGGACCAGGTCAGCCATGGGACAGCCCAGGGACATCCCCGGGACAGCCCGGGACAGCCCCGGGACAACCCCGGGACAGCCCTGCGGGTCAACCCCGGGACAGCCCCGGAGCAGCCCCGGGACAGCCCAGGGGCAGCCCCGGGATAGCCACGGGACAACCTCGGGGCACCCCTGTGACAGCACCGGGATAGCCCCGGACAACCCCAGGGCTGCCCCAGGTAAACACCGGGACAGCCCCGGGACAACCCTGGGTAAGCGCCAGGTTAGCCCCGGGACAACCCAAGGACATCCCCGGGACAGCCGCAGGGCAACCCAGGGGCAGCCCCGGGACAGCCCCAGTTCAGCCCCGGCATAGCCCCGGTACGCACTGGGTATGCCCCGGGATAGCCACGAGACAACCACGGGGCAGCCCCGTGACAGCACCGGGACAGCGCGGGACAGCCCCGGGTCAGCGCCGGGACAGCCCCGGGACAGCCCTGGGTAAGCGCCGAGTTAGCCCTGTGACAGCCCAGGGACATCCACGGGATAGCCCCATGACAGCCTTAGGACAGCATCGGTACAAGCCCGGGTCATCCCCGGTACGCAACGGGTATGCCCCGGGACAGTCCCGGGGTAGCCCCAAGACAGCCACGGGACAGCCTCGGGACAGATCTGGGTAAGCGCCAAGTCAGCCCTGGGACAGCCCAGGGACATCCCCGTGATAGCCCAGGACATCCCCGGGACAGTGTAATGACCGGGAAAATTTTAAGTCTAATCCGGACAATCCGGTATTTGGCCGTAATTCTTCCCAGAACGGAAAGTAGTAGAAATATTGACGTAATCAGGAAAGTGTTATGTAGAAACTTTATATACGGGGTAAAATCACCCGAAAAGTGTAAAGTTATAATGCGAATATTTTTGCAGAGAAAATTCATAAATATCAGTTGTGAATAGTGAAATATCGGTTAAAAGTTAAAAATTTTAACGGGTATATTTTAGTTATGAAAAACTGAAATATTTTGTAAATGACCAAATGACAAGTTAGAAAAAGAGTAGAAATATTAGAAGTAAGGAAAACAGTAAAAGTTCCTGAAACAGAATTTTCCCGAGTCAGTTAAAGCGGGAAACTGCTAAGAAAATGAGTACCGCGAGGGTACGCGTTTTGGGCAATTCTGGATCGTTTAAAATGAAAATTTCAAAAAAATAAATTGACTATTGAGATACCCAAGAGAAATGGATTGAATATGTGAAATTTGACCCAGGGTGCTCGGCAGTCCAGAAAAGCAGTATAGAACCTGTATCGGGTGTGAAATCATCGGTACCGGAAAGAGACTCGTTTTGAAAAACGGAAAGTTTGGTCTCGATAAGAAAAATGTGGGGAACATGGAACCACTTAAATTAAGTGTTAAACTTAATTAGAATTAGTAAAATTAAATTATGGGAATTAAAATAATTTCTCTAATTTAATTTAGAAAGGGATATTAAGATATTATTATAACTATTAATATAATATTCATATTAGCCTTATATTGGCCTACGGATTACATTAGAAGCCACATTTGTTTCTTCTCCTAACTGTGGCCGAGAGAATAGAGAAAAGAAAGAGAAAAGAGAGAAAATCAAGGGAAAATCAAGGAATCACCCGTTTTCGCCGAAATTTCTTCCGTTCAGTCCGGTAGAAACATAACCCGAGGCATTCTAGCGGAGAATCTCAACTTTTCAAGGTAAGATGTCGGATTTTTCATGAGAAACTCCATGTTTTTTTTTGTTTTGATGAATAGTAACTCATCTCGAAAAAAATCCGTAAAACTGAAAAACGAAACAGAGGTTTTGTCGGGAACTATGATAGGAGTTTAATGTGTAAGTATTGAAACGATTGAACAAATTTTTTTGGATTAACACTAAAAATCCGAAATACACTAGAAATGGAGAAAAAGTGTTGTTGTTCATTTTATGTTGGAATTTGTGTTCAGGAATGTGAATATGGACTACAGGTACCGAAATCGGAAGTAGATCGAGTTATTGAAAACTTGGGAAACTAGAAAAAACAAGGCGAAACTCTGCCGAAATTTCTAAAACCTAGTTAGTAAGCATTGAATTAAGAATTCGACTCTCAAGAATGAGTAACAGTTTTAAAGCTCAGAAGTGAATAGATTATGATTCAGAAACTGAGATACGCGAATAGGTGTAATTTACCTCTTGAGCTAGAATTTGGCCTAGAGGGGTTAAGTTAAAAAATGAGTTGAATTTGGATTTAGGAATCCAAGTATGAGAAATTTTGATGTTTGGAATAGGTGGTTAATACCTATTTCCATGAAACAAGTTTTGGCACGAGAGCTGAAGCAACGAGACAGAACTTCCAACAAGCGGGAATCCTAGCGGATTAACGGTAAGTATAGACATTTATGTTTGTCTGGACTCGAGTAAGCTGTAGTTAGACTTAGAACTATGAATTTACTTATGTTCCTAAGTCTATGTGATTACATGTGATTATGCGTGCTTGGAGGGCTTAGTGCTCTAGATTTCAGAAGGGCGACATATGGTTATCCTTATGCACAGTTAAAGTATGCAAGAAGTATTATGCATTTTATGTTAACATGTGCACGTAGAGAAACGTTGCATATCATTCAGTAAAGTAAAAGACTGATGGGTCGTCGACCTTCGCAAGGGAGGAAAATCTCACAGAGTAGAGATTCCGACTAGACCAGACAGTAAGAAATGGCCAGCAAGGTAAAAGACTGATGGGTCGTCGGCCTCCGCAAGGGAGGAAAATCTCAAAGAGTAGAGATTCTGACTAGACCAGACAGTAAGCAGGGGCCCAGGCCCACAGAAGTAAGAACAGAAAGATAGAAAGCAGTTTAAAGCATGTTTCACACAAGCATATTTGCATCATAACTCTTAATGTAATTTTTATTAGTTTATGATGTATGCATGTTTATACTAGCTGAGCGTTAGCTTATCAGTTTACTCGTGTGCAGGTAACAAAGGTAAGCAGCTAGTCATATAGTGGTTTGCTTGATGGACAAGCGGAGGCAAGGGTGGCAGAAATGTCATGGGTACACGGGAGTGGTCTTTACTACGCTCTCTTAGAAATTAAATTCCGCTACGAAGTAATCTAATAGAGAACCCTAGTTGGTATGTTTCAGTTTATGAGAAAAATGTTGCGGTCATTGTCTTAGTAAAGAACAATAGACTGTAATAAGTTAAGACATGTTTTCGGGGACTAGTTGATATCCGAATCCTTAAAGTAATATCAAGAAATGATGTTAGCATAATGACATAACATGTTGAGAACCTGAGGGTTAAAGTAAAGGAAGAAAGAAAAAAAAATTTACCCGCATATGAACGTAAATTAAAGAGACAATAGTCTAACAACAAGTAATAGATTAGACTATAACTTAGCCTATTAGTAGTAGTATAAGGAATGGCGACCGCGCCACGAGGGCGCGAGTCGTCACAGTTGGTATCAGAGCGGCCTTCCTACTCCTGTCATGACAATCCCGCACCTACGCTTCTGCATAGTCTAGGTAAATTAGTTTATAAACTAAAACTGATTATTGCTGATTTCTTTTGGCAAGACAGAACAGGTACCAATGGATCGATCATATCCATCATCCCGGTTAGCATCCACACCACAAGAGAATACATTGTGGGGACGGGTAAGAACGTTTCTAACCTCACAGTTCCGACAAACAGAGAGGTCGGTACCCACTCCTGCTAGATATAGTCATCCACCAATGGATCGGGAGTTAAGGGCTCTAGAGCCCATGGTGGCCGAGGCTGCACACCGAGCAAGGAGAGTCGTTTAGACTACAGGTCGAGCAGCAGCCAGGTTCTACACCTGTAATCCACCTTCCTTTGATGGGCTTTCACATCCCACCAGAATTAGGGATTGACTGCACCGTGTCGAGTACGTGATGTAAGCCTATGACATAGCTCGATAGGAGTGGATTATGCTCGTAGCGAGTCTGTTAGAGGGCAATGCCCTAATCTTTTGCAAGCTTTGGATGAGGACGAAATAGCAAAGATCCAATGGGAAGAGTTTTGCCACATGTTGAAGCATCAGTTTCTTCCCCAGGTCATGCCATCAGAGTCGGCACCACAGCATAGTGGAGAGACACAAAGCCAGGTGAGTATAGCCGTGACCTACACCCAAGCTCAAGAGTTTATCATACAAGCCGAGAGGGCAAGTATGAGATCGGATGAGGCCGTTGTGGCCTATATAGCGAGAGTCTTGATAGAGGTACTAGCTCTGAATCAGATTTTTAATCTAAGTGAGGAGTAGCGGTGTCAGATCCTATGAAGAGGTCTGACGGAAGAGTACCATCGTCAGCTAGTTTCGCGATCGGATCATACCCTCACACAGTTTATCATTGAGGCGAAGCATTGTGAGTGCCAAATGCTAGAGGAGAGGACAGGGCCAGTGGCGGTTAGGCGAGACTTCCCGTTTTCCAATACCCATATCAGGAGACATGATGCGGAAGCCACTACCTCTCGACAATGACCGAGACCCGAGATAGAGGTAGCGAATGAGCTTATGGCGGTTCGGCGAAGAATGACCTACATAGGGACCGTTGGTGAGGAAGCTAGTGGTAACCCTCAGTCGGATCCCGAGGAAGATTCAGAAGAAGACCCCAAGGAGGATCCGGAGGAGGATCCTGAGGAATACTTAGATGATGAGGATTAAGTTAGGACTTAACGTCTTATTTATTTGAATATGATGCAAGGTTATGTAAATAGTATTGAGAAACTTAGACTAACGATGTTTTATGTATGATGTGATATGTATGAAATGGGACATACATAATATATTTGAATGAAAGGCTTAAAAAAATCTTTACTTTTGTGATGATTTGTATATGATGTGAAATGCATGATATGGGGCATGCATAATAGGAGAACATATAGAATGTATGTTTTGCTAGTTGATATGAGAATGAATGATAGTTCAAAGTATTACCAAGTCAAGGAACTCTTGAAGCAGTTCTTTTACACTTAAACAAACTATGTTGCTCTTTTAGTTGATATAGACACAGCAACATGGTTCGTACACGTCCAAAGAGAACACAAGCAGAACAGAATCCTTCAGCACCAGACCTAGCTGAAGAAGTAGCAGGTCTGAGGGGGCAAATAGCAGCCCAGGCTGAGGAAAGCAGACAGTTATGAGAATTGCTTACCCAGTTGATTCAGGGTCAGCAGGTTGGAGGAGCACCCCCTCCGCAGGCGGTGCCAGCACAAGCTGCCCAACCTGAGCACCCCGCAGAGAGGGTTGAACCCCAAGAGCCAGTAAGGGGTGAGATGGGGCACCGAGAAATGGTTCCAAGGGAACCATTATATGTGAGGTTTAAAAGAATGGCACCTCCAGAGTTCGATGGGTCAACAGATCCACTCGAAGCTGAGGAATGGTTAGCATCCATTCAGACAGTGTTTGAGTTTATGGAACTCACCGACAGGGAGAAGATTCAGTGTGCCGCTTTCGTATTAAAGAAGGATGCCCGCTATTGGTAGGAATCAGTGTGCACCAGAAGGAATGTGAGACAGATGTTGTGGGATGAATTCCTATGGGAATTTAAGCGTAAGTATTACAACTTAGAAGCCCTGAAGACTCAGCAGAATGAGTTCAACAATTCTAAGCAGGGCGACTAGACAGTTGTAGAAGCATGCCGATGATTTGATCAGTTGGCATGACTATGTCCTCAGTTGGTTCCAACAGAGGAAGAGAAGGTTAGGAAGATGGTTAATATGCTCTGAGGAGATATAACCACCATTGTGGAAAGTGGGGAGTATCCACCAACCACGATAGCCGATCTAGTGAATCGGGCAATACGTGCGGAGCATAACATTGCCAAATCTAGAGAGGAACGGGCTAAGATATGGGAAGATAAGAAGAAACAGAGAGAAAAGGCACAGACACCCACTAAGCAGAGCCCCGATGCTAATCCGCAAAGCCAAGGAAGCCGTAATGACCAGGGATCGAAACCTGGATAGGGGAATCAGTAAAACCCCAGCAAGAGGAAAGGGAATCGCAATCAGAATCAATGAAACCCACAACAGAAGTAGGACCAGTATACCAGTCCTAGTGTTCCTATCTGCCTGACCTATGGAAAGAAACACTCCGGAGAATGTAAAGCCGGCACGGATGTATGCTATACGTGTGGACAGAAAGGACATTATGCAAGGCAGTGTCCGTTCAAAGCAGGATCTCCTGGAACGGCACCACAAAGGCCACCAGTTCCACAATTTCACGCCATGCAAGCGCAGAGGGTATTCCCGACCCCTCAGCTGAACAGAGTATAAGCTTCTCCACAGGCCAATGCTCACTTAATGACATACACCAAGGAGGAAGCTGAGGCAGGCACGTCCAACGTAGTGACAGGTCAGCTTACTGTTGCCCATGTCCCTGCACGAGCATTATTTGATTCAAGGGCCACACATACATTTGCATCAGTAGAATTTGTTAAACGAATACTACATCCTCAAGAGAGGATAGGGCAAGCCTTTAAGACAACACTACCATCAGGTGATGTGTTGTTGTCTAGTCACTGGTTACGTCACGTACCAGTAGAGATAGCAGGAAGAGAACTAAGTGCATACCTAGTTGTACTGAACTTAGTAGATTATGATGTGATCCTAGGAATGGATTTTCTAGGAAAGTATAATGCTACAATAGACTGTAGAAAGAAAAAGGTAGTTTTTCAATCAGAAGGAGAACATATATTTGAGTACATGGGTTCTACATCAGGGACACCCAGACGTTTTATTAGTTCCCTAGTAGCCCGACGTTTGATGTCTAGCGGATGCACTGGATATTTGTCGTATGTGGTGGACAGGAACCAAGAGGGGAAACATCAACCAGAAGACGTTCCCATAGTCAAGGAGTTCCTAGACATTTTTCCAGAGGAACAACCCGGACTTCCTCCAGATCGGGAAATAGCTTTTGAGATAGAGCTTTGTTGGGAATAGTGTCCTAGAAGCATGAGATGTAAAAGGATATTTATTATTTAATTAATAAAATAGTTTATTCATCATTTTATGTGCATATATTTATGAATATTTTATGAATATCAAAT
>NW_010356863.1:143570-144287 GCF_000414095.1 Morus notabilis | reverse complement strand
AAAAACATTGTTCATGATGAATTTAATTAAAGTTTAGAATCTTTAATTAAAACATTATTAATACATGTCATTCCCGTTTAGAATGGAACGGTGTTATCCGCACTGTTAATATGGCGAGATATTGAATGAGTGTATTTCGCATAATGAGATTATGTGGAACATGGACACAGACACAATATGAATTTCTAATAATTTCCGTTAAGCATAGAAATTCTGATTGAGTCTACCGATGGTCATATATAGGATGATCTTAATCCTGAGTTCTTAACAAACTCCTATTTATGGATTTATGTCTTTTGATTTACTCGGTACGGATTCTGAGACCCTGAATCCTATTCCTTGTATTTTGGAGACATAATGAAATAGGTAGCTGGGAATGTTATTATACGAGATGGAATCCATTCCTTCTTGAGAAAAAAATAGATAAATAATTCTCTTGAGTGTTGATTCGGTACTTGGATTAGTAAGAGCGCTCTGGTTCATGAATGTGTTTTATGAATCACTATCCATTAGAGAATCAATGGTACTCAAGGATAAAAATGTAATTAGAGAGGTTAACGGATTCTACCTGACTCTAATTATGAATTATTTATGGAGGATTAATCTATATGTAATGACTATATCAAATGGACACTTCGCAGTTTAAAAGTAATTAATGTCTATAATTTCGAGAGTTCAATTCCAAGTTTATAGTGGAGTAACTATTGGAATTAATAG
>NW_010356863.1:132283-135519 GCF_000414095.1 Morus notabilis | reverse complement strand
TTAATTAATTATTAATTTTATTGGAGCTCGGGATTATAGGTCCATATGTCCCCGCGTCGTCCTTGTAATTCTACCAGACACAAAGGGCAAAATGGGAATTTTGGAATTACGGAATTCTAAAATTAAATACTCGAAAAATAATTAATTGAGATAATTATTATTTAAATAATGTGATTATTTAAATTTGAATTTGAACATATCTAGATTTATCCATTTAAACTTATTTGATAAGTTGTTCAATTTAGAATTCAAATTAATTTAAGTTTGACTTAAATTCGAATTTGAATCTAAATTAAAATTGGACTACTGGATAAAGGATAAAATCTCTTCCTTCCCTATCTGAGATAGGCGCCACACACAGGGATAAAACCCTAGAGTGTGGCCGGCCACCAAGTGGATAAGGGGAAGGGATTTTTTGTTCCAAATTCAAAAATTGGAGATAAGGATTTGATTCTATTTTGAAGTTTGACTTCTTCTCTTTAAATATGAGAAAGATAGAAAATTGTAGAGACAATTTTTAAAAATTTTTCAGCCCTAGTTTTTGAGTGTGGCCGAAATTCTCATAGGGGAAAAGGAGAACAAAATATTTTTCTCCAAAAATTCCACATCGTGCATGCGTTGGTGTTTGTGGAAATTCGAGTGTTTAAGAAACCTATTTTGTCTCACGTGTGGCCACACACACGTCTACGTGGAATCAAGGAATTGACGTGGAAGACTTTGGTATTCTAAACACAAAGCTTGGAGCAAGGACTGTTCGTGGTCAAAGAAATTCAAGTTATCGTCCGAGTCGGCTTCCAGGTATTTTTCGGTTGATCCTTGAATGATGTAAATTAATGTGATTAATTTATTCGTGCATAAATTAATATAATCTACAGAGTATCTCAAAAGTTTTATGCAAAATTTTGTTATACACGATCCGCTGTTTTTCATCCCCACGCTTCCACACCTGAATTCAATTCGGGAACCAGCAATTGGTATCAGAGCGGTCTATAGACGATATTAATTTATGCTTCGATTATTTGATAATCATAATTGATATTAAATATGTGATATTTAATAATGTATGTATGTGATGAGAAGGCACTTGCATTTATGGATGTTTATTTTTGATTCACGATGATGAATGTATGGATGGTGGATTTGGGCGTTAATTATATGGTTCCATGGATCGGTTATATTCATTCAAAATTATTTGTAATTTCATTCGGGATTAGAATTATTGTAATTCTAGGATTTGGGTAGAATTCGGGACAACCCCGGGACAACCCCGGGACAAACCCGGGGCAGCCCCGGGTCGGCCCTGGGACAGCCCCGAGAGAGCCCCGGGTCAGCACCTGGACATCCCCGGGTCACCCCCGGGGCAGCCGAGGGACAACCCCGGTACGCATCGGATATGCCCCGGGATAGGACCGAGAAAGCACCGAGGCAGCCAAGGGATAGTCCCGGGACATCCCCGGGACAGACCTGGGAAAGCCCTGGGTCAGCCCAGCGACAACCCCAGGTCAGCCCTGGGTCAACACAAGGACAGGCCCGGTACAGCCCCGGGACAACCCATGGACAGCCCTGGGTCATCCCTAGGACAGCCCCTGGACTGCCCCTGTACAGCCTCGTTGAAGCCGCAGGACATCCCCAGGACAGCCCCGGGACAGCCCCGGGCTAGCCCCGGGACATCCCCGGGACATCCCCGGTACAACCCTAGGTCAGCACCGGGACAGCCCCGGGACATCCCCGGTACAACCCTGGGACAGGCCCAGGGCATCACCAAGACACCCCCGGGACAGGCCCGAGACAGCACCGGGGCAGCCCCGGGAAAGCCCTAGGACATCCCCGGGACAGACCAGGGGCATCCCCGGGACAGCCCCGGGACATCGCCGGGACAAACCCGAGACAGCCCCCGGACAGCCCCGTGTCAACACCGGGGCAACCCCGGGAAAGCCCGGGGGCAGCCCCGGGTCAGCCCACGGACAGCCCCGGGACAGCTCCGGGACAGCCCTGGGGCAGCCCATGGTCAGCCCACAGACAATCCCGAGACAGCCCCGGGGGAGCTCCAAGGAAGCCCAGGGGTAGCCCCGGGGCAACCCCGGGACAGCCCCGGGACATCCACGAGACAGCCCGGGATAGCCACGGGACTACCCCGGGACATCCCTAGGTTAGCCACGGTAGAGCCCTGGACGGACCGGGATAGCCTGGGACATCCCCGGGACAACCCAGGACAGACCAGGATTGTGTGAGACAGCCCCGGGACAGGCTCAGGATAGCCCTGGGACATCACCGGGACAGCCCTGGGGCAGCCACGGGACTGCCACGGGACCGCCCCGGGGCAGCCTCGGGACAACCTAGGGACAGGCCAGTGCAGCCCCAGGACATCCCCAGGGCAGCCCCAGGTCAGCCCCGGGACAGCCCCGGGTCAGCTCAGAGAAAGCCCTGGTACAGCCCCGGGACAACCACTGGACAGCCCCGGGTCAGCGCCAGGTCATCCCCGAGACAGCCCCGGTACGCACCGGGTATGCCCCGAGACAACCTCGGGACATCCCGGGGACAGCCTCGAGACAGCCCCGGAATAGGCCCGGGACAGTACCAGGGCAGCCCCGGGACATCCCCAGGGCAGCCCCGGGTAAGCCCAGGACAGCCCAAGAATAACGCCGGGACAGCCCCAGATCAGCGCCGGTTCATCCCCTGGACGACCCCGGTTCGCACCGGGTATGCCCCGGGACTGTCCCGGGATAGCCCCGGGACAGCCTCGGGACAGTGCCGGGGCAGCCCCGGGACATCCCCGGGACATCCCCGGGACAACCCGAGACTGCCCCGTGTCAGAAACAGGACATCCCCAGGTCAGCCACGAGGCAGCCCCCAGTCAGCCCCGGGACAGCCACGGGACATCCCCGGGGCAGCACCAGTTCAGCCCACGTACAGCCACGGGACTGCCCTGGGACTGCCCCGGGTATGCCATGGGAGAGCCCAGGACAGACCGGGATAGCCCGGGACAGCCTCGGGACAGCCCAGGATAGACCGGGACAGCCTAAGACAGCTACGGGACAGCCCCGGGGAAGGCCCGGGACAGCACCGTGCTGGTTCCCGAATCGAATTCGGGTACGGAAGCGTGGGGATGAAAAACAGTGGATCGTGTATAACAAAAATTTTCATAAAACTTTTGACATACTCTATAGATTATATTAATTTATGCACGAATAAATTAATCACATTAATTTACATGATTCAAGGATCAACCGAAAAAA
>NW_010356863.1:131722-132049 GCF_000414095.1 Morus notabilis | reverse complement strand
GTGTCAAAAAAAATTGTCTCTACAATTTTCTATCTTTCTCATATTTAAAGAGAAGAAGTCAAACTTCAAAATAGAATCAAATCCTTATCTCGAATTTTGAATTTGGAACAAAAAATCCCTTCTCCTTATCCACTTGGTGGCCGGCCACACTCTAGGGTTTTATCCCTGTGTGTGGCGCCTATCTCAGATAGGGAAGGAAAGATTTTATCCTTTATCCAGTAGTCCAATTTTAATTTAGATTCAAATTCGAATTTAAGTCAAACTTAAATTAATTTGAATTCTAAATTGAACAACTTATCAAATAAGTTTAAATGGATAAATCTAGAT
>NW_010356863.1:130367-130570 GCF_000414095.1 Morus notabilis | reverse complement strand
ATTTTATTTGATATTCATAAAATATTCATAAATATATGCACATAAAATGATGAATAAACTCTTTTATTAAATATATAATAAATATCCTTTTACATCTCATGCTTCTAGGACACTATTCCCAACACACCGGGACATCCCCGGAACAGCCCCGGGACGTCCCCGGGACAGACCCGGGGCAGCCCCGGGACAGCCCTGCGACAGCC
>NW_010356863.1:129353-130339 GCF_000414095.1 Morus notabilis | reverse complement strand
CCGGGGACAGCCCCGGGCCAGCCCAGGATATCCCCGGGCCAGCCCCGGTACAACCCGAGACAGGCCCAGGGTATCCCTAGGACAGCCCCGGGAGAGCTCCGGGACTGCGCCGCGTCAGCCATGGGAGTGCCCGTGACAGACTGAGATAGCCGGGGACAGCCCTGGGATACCCGGGACAGACGGGGACAGCCTGAGACAACGTTAGGACAGCCCCGGGACAGCTCCGGGACTGCGCCGCGTCAGCCATGGGAGTGCCCGTGACAGACTGAGATAGCCGGGGACAGCCCTGGGATACCCGGGACAGACGGGGACAGCCTGAGACAACGTCGGGACAATCCCGGGACAGTCTCGGGACAGCCCTGGGACAGCCCCGGGCAGCCCCGGGACAGCCCCGGGACATCCCTGGGACATCACAGAGATAGCCCGGGAAAGCCCTGGGTAGCCCCGGGACAGCGACGGGCCAGCCCCGGGGCAACCCCGGGACAGGCCGGGGCAACCCCGGGACAACCCCGGGAAATCCCCGGGACAGACGTAGGGTTGCCCCGGGTCAGCTCCGGGACAGCCCCGGGATAGCCACGGGTCAGTGCCGGGACAGCCCCAGTACAGCCCCGAGACAACCCGTGGACAGCCCCGGGTCAGCCCCAAGACAGCCCCAGGACTGCCCCAGTATACCCCGGTGAAGCTGAGCGAAAGCCACGAGACATCCCGGGACACCCCGGGACAGCCCCAGAGACACCCCGGGTTAGCCCCGGGTCAGCCCCGGGACATCCTCCGGGTCATCCCCGGGATAGTCCCGGGTCGGGCCCGGGACAGCCCTGGTATAGCCCCGTAACAGCCGCAGGATAGCATTGGGGCAACCCGGGATAGCCCCGGGACAGCACCGGTGCAGGCCCGGGACACCCCAGGACATCTCCGGGACAAACGCGGGCAGCCCCAGGGCCGCCCCGAGATAGCCCCGGGGCCTCACCGGGACAGCCCCAGGACCG
>NW_010356863.1:125684-128653 GCF_000414095.1 Morus notabilis | reverse complement strand
GGCGCGCCCTGGCCGTGCCCTATTGCGCACTGGGCGCGCCCTTGCCGCGTGCTGGTGCGCGCTGGGGCGCGCCCTGGCCTTCTTTCTTGATAATTTTTGGAAAAGTTTCTGGGTAGACTTTTGTTGTTTCTGGGCATCTTCAAAGCTTAAAACTTGATCTTCCATGCCTCTTTTTGATTCAAAATCAAAACCCTAATCCTACCTAAAACCCAGAATTACAATAATTCTAATCCCGAATTAAATTACAAATAATATAATTTGAACGAATTTAATGCGATCCATGGAACCATATAATTAACGACCAAATCCATCATCCATACATTCATTATCAGGAATCGAATATAAACATCCATAAATGCAAGTGCCTACCCATCACATACATACATAATTAATTTTAGATTATCAAATAATGGGAGGATAAATTAATATCGTCTGTAAACCGCTCTGATACCAATTGTTGGTTGCTGAATCGAATCCGGATGCGGAAGCGTGCTGCGGGGGGAGGGGTCGGATCGTGTATAACTAAAATTTTCATAAAACCTTTGACACGGATCAGACCCGGGACCGCTCCGGGTCAGCCCTAGGACTAGGCCGCCCCGTGGCAACCCCGGGACTGCCCCGGGACATCCTCGAGTCAGCCCCGGTACAGCCCCGGGACAGCCCCGGGGCAGCCCCGGCACAGCCACGGGACATCCTCAAGTTAGCCCCGGTACAGCCCCGGGACAGCCCCGGGTCAGCCTCGTCACAGCCTGGTAGAGCCCTGGGTCTACGCTGGGTCAGCCCTGGGAGAGCCTTAGGACATCCCTGGGATAGACCGGGACAGCCCGGGACAGCCTCGGAACATTCTCAGGTACGACCCGGGACAGCACCGGGACAGCCCGGGCCAGCCGCGGGGCAGCCCCGGGACATCCACGGGACATCCCTAGGACAAACTCAGGACAACCCCTGGACAGCCCCGGGTCAGCCCCGGGACAGTCCCGGGTCAGCCCCAGGGCAGCGCCGGTACAACCACGGTATAGCCCCGGATTAGCCCCGGGACAGCCCCGGGACTTCCCCGGGACAGCCTCGGTACAGCCTCGGGACAGCCCTAGGGTAGCCCCTAGACAGCCCTGGGGTATCCCCGGGATAGCCACGGGACAAACCTGGGGCAGCCCCGGGACATCCCCGGGTCAGCCCCGGGACAGTCCCGGGACTGCCCCGGGACTGCCACGGGATAGCCACTGGACAACCCCGGGTCAGCCCCGGGACAGCACGGGGCTAGCCCCGGGACTGCCCTGGGACATCACCGGGACAGCACTGGGACAGCCTGGGACAGCACCAGGTCAGCGCCGGAACATCCTCGAGAGGCACAGCCTCGGGAGCGCCCTGGGACAGCGCCGGGACAGCCACGGGATTTCCCTGGGACAAACCCGGGACAGCCCCAGGACAGCCCCAGTATAGCCCCGGGACAGCCCTCGGGTAGCCCCAGGACATCCACGGTACTGCCCAGGGACAGCCCCGAGGCAGACCTAGGGTAGCCCCGGGACATCCCCGGGAGAAACCCGGGGCAGCCCCGGGACAGCCACGGGACAGCCTCGGGATAGCCCCGAGATAGCCCCGTGTCAGCCTCGAGACATCCACGGGACATCCTCGGGTCAGACCCGGTACAGCCCCAGGACAATCCCGGGGCAACCCCGGGACAGCCACGGGACATCCTCGGGTTAGCCACGGTACAGCCCCGGGTAGGCCACGCCATAGCCAGGGACTGCCCTGGGTCTGCGTCGGGTCAGCCCCGGGACATCCCATGGTACGCCCCGAGACAGCACCGGGATAGACCTGGATCAGAACCGGGACTGCCCCGGGTCAGCCCCGGGACTAGACCACCCCGTGGCAGCCGCGGGACTGCCATGGGACATCCTCAGGTCAGCCCCGGTACAGCCCCGGGACAGCCACGGGACATCCCCGGGCAGCCGCGGGTCAGCCACGCCATAGCCAGGGACTGCCCTGGGTCTGCGCCGAGTCAGCCCTAGGACATCCCCAGGTACGCCCTGGGGCAACGCCGGGATAGACCTGGATCAGACACGGGACTGCCCCGGGTCAGCCCCGGGACTAGACCGCCCCGTGGCAGCCTCAGGACTGCCACGGGACATCCTCGGGTCAGCCCCGGTACAGCCCCGGGACAACCACGGGACATCCTCTGGTCAGCCCCGGTATAGCCGTGTGACAGCCCCGGGTCAGCCCGGGAGAGCCTGGGATTGCCCCGGGTCAGCCCCGTCACAGCCCAGGAGAACCCTGGGTCTACGACTGGTCTGCCCCGGGAGAGCCCTGGGACATCCCCGGGACAGCCCGGGACAGCCTCGGAACATGCCCGGGTACGACCCGGGGCAGCCACGGGACAGCCCCTGGTCAGCCGTGGGTTAGCCCTGGGAGAAGCCCGGCATATACCCGGGACAGCACTGGGACATCCCGGGACCGCACCGGGACAGCCCGAGACAGCCGCGGGGCAGCCCCGGGATATCCACGGGACATCCCTGGGACAAACCCGGGACAACCGCTGGACAGCCTCGGGTCAGCCCCAGATCAGCCCCGGGACTTCCCCGTGACAGCCTCGGTACAGCCACGGGCCGGGCCGGGGCCCGCCCCAGGGTAGCCCCGGGAAAGCCCTAGGGCAGCCCTGGGATAGCCACGGTACAACCCCGGGACAGCCCCGGGAATGCCCCGAGACTGCCACGGGATAGCCCCGGGACAACCCCGGGTCAGCCCCGGGACAGCACCGGGCTATCCCCGGGACAGCACTGGGACAGCCCCAGGTCAGCCTCGGAACATCCTCGAGAGGTACAGCCTCGGGACAGCCCTGGGGCAGCGCCGGGACAGCCACGGGATTTCCCTGGGACAAACCCGGGACTGCCCCAGGACAGCCCCGGTACAGCCCTGGGACAACCATCGGGTAACCCCAGGACATCCACGGTACTGCCACGGGACAGCCCCGC
>NW_010356863.1:124142-125619 GCF_000414095.1 Morus notabilis | reverse complement strand
CTTTAGCCCCGCGACACCCCCGGGTCAGCCACGGGACATCCCCGGGTCAGCCCCGGGACATCCACGGGATATCCTCGGGTCAGACCCGGTACAGCCGCGGGACAGCCCCGGGGCAGCCCCGGGACAGCCACGGGACATCCTCAGGTCAGCCCCGTATAGCCCTGGGTCAGCCATGCCATAGCCCGGGACAGCCATGGGTCTGCGCCGGGTCAGCCCCGGGACATCCCGAGGTACGCCACGGGACAGCGCCGGGATAGACTCGGATCACACCCGGGACCGCCCCGGGTCAGCCCCGGGACTAGACCGCCCCGTGGCAACCCCGAGACTGCCACGGGACATCCTCGGGTCAGCCCAGTACAGCGCCGGGATAGCACCGGGGCAACCCCGGGACAGCCACGGGACATCCTCAGGTCAGCCCCGGTACAGCCCCGGGATAGCCCCGGGTCAGCCCCGGGACAGGCCGGGACTGCCACGGGAGAGCACCGGGTCAGCCTCGTCACAGCCCGGGAGAGCCCTGGGTTTACGCCTGGTCAGCCCCGGGAGAGCCCCGGGACATCCCCGGGACAGACCGGGACATGCCGGGACAGCCTCGGAACAGTCTCGGGTACAACCGGGGGCAGCCACGTGGCAGCCCCTGGTCAGCCCTTGGTTAGCCCCGGGAGAGCCCCGGCATATACCCGGGACAGCACTGGGACAGCCCGGGACAGCCGTGGGGCAGCCCCGGGACATCCACGAGACATCCCTAGGACAAACCGGGGATAACCCCTGGACAGCCCCGGGTCAGCCCCGGGACAGTCCAGGGTCAGCCCCAGGGCAGCGTGGGAACAACCATGGTATAGCCCCGGATCAGCCCTGGGACAGCTCCGGGACTTCCCCGGGACAGCCTCGGTACAGCCTCGGGACTGCCCCGAGACAGCCCTAGGCTAGCCCCGGAACAGCCCTGGGGTAGCCCCGGGATAGCCACGGGACAACGCCGGGGCAGCCCCGGGACATCCCCGGGTCAGCCCCGGTACAACCCCGGCACAGCCCCGGGATTGCCCCTGGACTGCCACGGGATAGCCCAAGGACAACCCCGGGTCAGCCCCGGGACAGCACCGGGCTAGCCCCGGGACTGCCCTGGGACATCCCCGGGACAGCACTGGGACTGACCCAGGTCAGCCCCGGAACATCCTCGAGAGGTACAGCCTCGGGACAACCCTGGGGCAGCGCCGGGACAGCCACGGGATTTCCCTGGGACAAACCCGGGAGTGCCCCAGGACAGCCCCGGTACAACCCCAGGATAGCCCTCGGGTAGCCCCGGGACATCCACGGTACTGCCCCCGGACAGCCCCGAGGCAAACCAAGGGTAGCCCCGGGACATCCCAAGAGAAACCCGGGGCAACCCCGGGACAGCCCCGGGTCAGCCCCGGGACAATCCCGGGACAGGCCCGGGACAGCCCAGGGGCAGCTGCGGGACAGCCACGGGACAGTCCCGGGT